>NC_060196.1:37408889-37676389 GCF_021184085.1 Oncorhynchus gorbuscha | reverse complement strand
TGCAGAGGATGTTTTTGCAGAACTCTGCATGCAGAGTCTCAATTTGATGTTTGTCCCATTTTGTGAATTGTTGGTTAGTGAACGGACCCCAGACCTCACAACCATAAAGGGCTATAGGTTATATAACTGATTCAAGTGGGTTTTTTTTTTGCCAGATCCTATTTGGGATGTCGAATTTTATGTTCATTTTGATGTTATAGTTGGCCCTTCTTGCCTTTTTCCTCAGATCATTTACAGCTTGGTGAAAGTAACCTGTGGTGCTGTTGTGTGGGCCGAGGTAGGTATAGTTTTTTTGTGTGCTCTAGGGCAACTGTGTCTAGATATAATTTGTATTTGTGGTCCTGGCAATGGACCTTTTTTGGAACACCATTATTGTCTCTCTCTCTCTCTCGGCTATAGAAACAGGTCTCAGGCTCTGTGGCTTTAATAAGCACTGGATACCTGCACACCAGCAATCACCGGCCTTACATTATCTGTTTGGCAGGGCATGCAGCAATAGAGCAATCCTTATAAATCTCTCCATTTTCGGACTGGATTAATCATGTAGCGTTAGTGTTAGTGCCCATATCTTGTAGAGCTACAGATGGTGTAGAAACGTGTAGCCGGAGCCCTGAATCATCATGGGAGTACTTTAATTCTGCATGTCCATGTTGGTTTAAAGAGACTGGTTTCTGAGCCTCCATTTGACCTCCTAAAGTGTCCTGTTGCCCCTCTGTGTCAAATGGTCTACTGGTGTCCTGGAGTCAGGACCAGCTGTGACGCTCCCCCGCAGCTCCTCACCCCTCAGCGATAGGCACTCCCCAACAGAACTGTGTTCCCATGGTGGGGGGCACCGCGCCTCGAGGAGGAGGATGGCTGCAGTACAGTTCCACATGAGGGTCATTGAAACAGCACAATAGCCTAGGCTTGTTAAACCAGACTGAATGTTGTGCTCAGGACCAAAGCTTCAGCTATTGGCCTCAGGACTGGGCAGTAGGCTATTCTGCTCACTGGTCTCTGACGCATGGAGCCTTACTCAGCCAAACCAGTTCAGTTTATTAATCTGCTATTAGCATTACTAAGGCGTACAGTTTGTTGGAGAGCTGCCCAGTGCCCTTGGATTCAAACAACTCAAAAAACCTTTAACGATACTGCCGTGTCTTTGGCTATGCCGAATTAAGTGATATGACATGCTAGTCTATAAAATAATTTCTCCATAATTAATATTACCTGATTGAGCTAATCATGTACATGTAATTAACTAGAGAGTCGGGGCACCACAAAATAATATTTATAGAGCTGTTATCTTCCGAATAAACTCTTAAAGACCTAGTAATATTTTACATCAATAGCAGTCCATATTAATTATCAACTTAATCCAGTCTCATCTGAAAGTTGTAAATTCTTGTAAATCTTCACGAACCCTGGTTAACAAGTTGAATCAGCAATACAAAATTGGGTTTCATTATTTGGGTTTAAATACTTAACTAATCACACAGAATTACACATACACATAATTAATCATAACTTGATTACATATTACGTCATGAAGGAAAACGTCCCTCGCGGGCGGAACAGATATGACAGCTGCAAATCAAATCAAATCAAATTGTATTTGTCACATACACATGGTTAGCAGATGTTAATGCGAGTGTAGCGAAATGCTTGTGCTTCTAGTTCCGACAATACAGTGATAACCAACAAGTAATCTAACTAACAATTCCAAAACTACTGTCTTATACACAGTGTAAGGGGATAAAGAATATGTACATAAGGATATATGAATGAGTGATGGTACAGAGCAGCATACAGTAGATGGTATCGAGTACAGTATATACATATGAGATGAGTATGTAGACAAAGTAAACAAAGTGGCATAGTTAAAGTGGCTAGTGATACATGTATTACATAAGGATGCAGTCGATGATATAGAGTACAGTATATACGTATGCATATGAGATGAATAATGTAGGGTAAGTAACATTATATAAGGTAGCATTGTTTAAAGTGGCTAGTGATATATTTACATAATTTCCCATCAATTCCCATTATTAAAGTGGCTGGAGTTGGGTCAGTGTCAATGACAGTGTGTTGGCAGCAGCCACTCAATGTTGGCCTTGAGATAGAAGCTGTTTCTCAGTCTCTCGGTCCCAGCTTTGATGCACCTCTACTGACCTCGCCTTCTGGATGATAGCGGGGTGAACAGGAAGTGGCTCGGGTGGTTGATGTCCTTGATGATCTTTATGGCCTTCCTGTAACATCGGGTGGTGTAGGTGTCCTGGACGGCAGGTAGTTTGCCCCCGGTGATGCGTTGTGCAGACCTCACTACCCTCTGGAGAGCCTTACGGTTGAGGGCGGAGCAGTTGCCGTACCAGGCAGTGATACAGCCCGCCAGGATGCTCTCGATTGTGCATCTGTAGAAGTTTGTGAGTGCTTTTGGTGACAAGCCAAATTTCTTCAGCCTCCTGAGGTTGAAGAGGCGCTGCTGCACCTTCTTCACGACGTTGTCAGTGTGAGTGGACCAATTCAGTTTGTCTGTGATGTGTATGCCGAGGAACTTAAAACTTGCTACCCTCTCCACTACTGTTCCATCGATGTGGATAGGGGGGTGTTCCCTCTGCTGTTTCCTGAAGTCCACAATCATCTCCTTAGTTTTGTTGACGTTGAGTGTGAGGTTATTTTCCTGACACCACACTACGAGGGCCCTCACCTCCTCCCTGTAGGCCGTCTCGTCGTTGTTGGTAATCAAGCCTACCACTGTTGTGTCGTCCGCAAACTTGATGATTGAGTTGGAGGAGTGCGTGGCCACGCAGTCGTGGGTGAACAGGGAGTACAGGAGAGGGCTCAGAACGCACCCTTGTGGGGCCCCCGTGTTGAAGATCAGCGGGGAGGAGATGTTGTTGCCTACCCTCACCACCTGGGGGCGGCCCGAGAGGAAGTCCAGTACCCAGTTGCACAGGGCGGGGTCGAGACCCAGGGTCTCGAGCTTGATGACGAGCTTGGAGGGTACTATGGTGTTGAATGCCGAGCTGTAGTCGATGAACTGCATTCTCACATAGGTATTCCTCTTGTCCAGGTGGGTTAGGGCAGTGTGCAGTGTGGTTGAGATTGCATCGTCTGTGGACCTATTTGGGCGGTAAGCTGGCAGAATAAAAATGGCTGGGTTTGAGTGAAAGAGTGGGAAGACTGAGTAGCAAAGGAAGAAGCTGTGCTATCATAAATACAGTATCTTATGCATTCTTGTCACGAGTCCGACCGAGGGTGGCTCCCCTTCCCGGTCGGGTGACGCCCGGCGGTCGTCGTCGCCGGCCTATTAGCTGCCACTGATTGTCTTTCCTCCCCCTCCTTGTATGTTTATTGTTAGCACCTGTTAGTGAGTCATTAGTTGGGCTTTATTAGACAGCCGGTCCGCCTGTTTCTTTGTGCGGGATTAATGATTGTGACCTTCGTGTAGGTAGTAGAGGAACGTGTTTGTTCCTGGTTGTGTATTTTCTGTACTGTTTTCGTCCCCCGTGTTTGGGACCTTTGATTTTGAGCACCCCGTGTTGCGTGAGTGCATTAAAAGAGCACAGTATTGCACTCTCTGTTTCCTGCGTCTGACTCCACACCCACGACACCCGGAGCGTTACAATTCTAAATTACCGCCCATTTAGAAAAGGAAAATGCAATAAATATTTACTCTGAGCTGCGCTTCGGTAGGTTGGTGGTAGATGGAAGGCCGTGTTGCCCAACCGAGTCCTTCGTCCTTTGAAGAATGTCTCTGCTGGTAAATTGAGTATGTTGTAGAGACTTCGTTGTGTGGTAGACGGGATACTCTGTCTGTTCCTTCCAAACCCTCATTTGCAGTGGCTGTTGCTAACTCAACAGCTCGGAGGTATCACTTCTGTAGTGAATAAGAGTTCAAAGTTCATACCATTCTCAACCAAAGCTCACGCTGATGTTGTCTTCTGTAAGGGTTTTCTTCTGGTGAAAGAGAGGCGGACCAAAATGCTGCGTGGTGGTTATTCATGTTTTTAAAAAGGCGACTATACATGAACAGACTATACAAAACAAGAAAAGTGAAAACCTAAACAGTCCTATCTGGTGCAAACACAGAGACAGGAACAATCACCCACAAAACCCAACACAAAACAGGCTACCTAAATATGGTTCCCAATCAGAGACAATGACTAACACCTGCCTCTGAGAACCATATCAGGCCAAACATAGAAATAGACAAACCAGACACACAACATAGAATGCCCACCCAGCTCACGTCCTGACCAACACTAAAACAAGGAAAACACATACGAACGATGGACAGAACGTGACAGAACCCCCCATCCCCCAAGGTGCGGACTCCGAAAGCACAACCTAAACCTATAGTGGAGGGTCTGGGTGGGAATCTGTCCGCGGTGGCGGCTCTGGTCGCTGGACGTGGGCCCCACTCCATAATTGTCTTAGTCCACTTCCTTAGTGTCCCTTGAGTGGCGACCCTCGCCGCTAACCTTGGCCTAGGAAACCTAACAACGGGCCCCACTGGACTGAGGTAGCTCAGGACTGAGGGGAAGCTCGGGCCGAGGGGAAGCTCGGGACCGAGAGGAAGCTCAGGAGTGAGAGGAAGCTCAGGAGTGAGAGGAAGCTCAGGCAGGTTTATGGATCTACCAGATCCTGGCTGGCTGGTGGTTCCGGCAGATCCTGGCTGACTGGCAGATCCAGGCAGACTGGTGGATCCTGGCTGAATGGCGGGTCTAACTGATCCTGGCTGACTGTCAGAATCTGGCTGACTGGTAGATCCTGGCCGACTGGCAGATCCTGGCCGACTGGCAGATCCTGGCCGACTGGCAGTTCTGGCGGATCCTGGCTGACTGGCGGATCCTGGCCGACTGGCAGATCCTGGCTGACTGGCAGATGCTGGCCGACTGGCAGTTCTGGCGGATCCTGGCTGACTGGTGGATCCTGGCAGACTGGCGGATCCTGGCAGACTGGCGGATCCTGGCTGACTGGTAGTTCTGGCAGATCCTGGCTGACTGGCGGGTCCTGGCAGACTGGCGGATCCTGGCAGACTGGCGGATCCTGGCAGACTGGCGGATCCTGGCACACTGGCGGATCCTGGCTGAATGGCGGATCTAACTGATCCTGGCAGACTGGCGGATCCTGGCTGACTGGCAGATCCTGGCCGACTGGCAGATCCTGGCCGACTAGCAGATCCTGGCCGACTGGCAGTTCTGGCAGATCCTGGCAGACTGGCAGATCCTGGCTGACTGGCAGATTCTGGCCGACTGGCAGTTTTGGCAGATCCTGGCTAACTGGCAGATCCTGGCCGACTGGCAGATCCTGGCCGACTGGCAGTTCTGGCAGATCCTGGCCGACTGGCGGATCCTGGCTGACTGGTGGCACTGGCGGCGCTGGGCAGACTGGCGGCACTGGCGGCGCTGGGCAGACTGGCGGCACAGGGCAGACTGGCGGCACTGGCGGCGCTGGACAGACTGGTAGCTCAGACGGCGCTGGGCAGACGGGTAGCTCAGACTGCGCTGGGTAGACTGGCGGCACTGGCGGCGCTGGGCAGACTGGTAGCTCAGACGGCGCTGGGCAGACGGGTAGCTCAGACGGCGCTGGGCATACTGGCGGCACTGGCGGCGCTGGACAGACGGGTAGCTCAGACGGCGCTGGGCTGACTGGAGAGAAAGGCTCTGGCAGCGCTGGACTGAGGAGCACTGGTGCCTCTGGAATGAGGGGCTCTGGCGCCTCTGGCATGAGGGGCGGTAGCTCTGACAGCGCCGGACAGGCGGGAGTCTCTGGCTGCGCTGGAGAAGTGGAAGGCTCCGGCAGCGCTGGACAGGCGGGACGCACTGTATGCCTGATGCGTGGTGCTGGCACTGGTATGCCATGCATACTATGCCAAACCAACAGCTTTCTTTCTACTCTGTCCAATACATCCTCCACACTCTCAGACTCAGCACTCTGCTTCGCCGACAGCTCCAATTCCATCCATGGCTCCTTACGGTAAACAGGGGGAGTTGGCTCAGGTCTGACTCCTGACTCTGCCACACTCTCCCTGTGCCACACCCCAATACATTTTTGGGGGTGCCTCTCGGGCTTCCAGTCGCTCTGCCGTGCTAGCTCCTCATAATGCCGCCTCTCTGCTTTCGCTGCCTCCAGCTCGGCTTTGGGGCAGCAATATTCTCCTGGCTCTGCCCAGGCTCCTTTTCCGTCAAGGATCTCCTTCCAAGTCCATTTCTCCAAATAGTGCAGCCTCTCCCACTACTGCTGCTGCCTCTGTTGCTTCTCCTGCTGCTGCCTTTGCTGCTGCTGCTGTTGCTCCTGCTGCACCTGTCGCTTCTCCTGCTGCTGCTGTTGCTGCTGCCTCTGTTTACCACGCCGCTTGGTCCTTGGTTGGTGGGTGATTCTGTAAGGGTTTTCTTCTGGTGAAAGAGAGGCGGACCAAAATGCAGCGTGGTGGTTATTCACGTTTTTAATAAAGACGACTATACATGAACAGACTATACAAAACAAGAAAAGTGAAAACCTAAACAGTCCTATCTGGTGCAAACACAGAGACAGGAACAATCACCCACAAAACCCAACACAAAACAGGCTACCCTAAATATGGTTCAGTGGTTCAATCAGAGACAATGACTATCACCTGCCTCTGATTGAGAACCATATCAGGCCAAACATAGAAATAGACAAACCAGACACACAACATAGAATGCCCACCCAGCTCACGTCCTGACCAACACTAAAACAAGGAAAACACATACGAACGATGGACAGAACGTGACATCTTCGTTCTGTAGTTATTATCTGAACCATTCTGACATCGGACCGTCGTCCTCACATCCTCGGAACAGGAGGTTATATTGTCGTCAAGGGCTTATATAGGAAGGGAGAGGAGAGGAGGGTGTGTTTGAAAAGTTTTATAGCCCATGTCCATTTACAGGGGCGGGCCACTGATTGAGCAGAGCCCTAACCTTGAAAACCCAATTCTCACATTTTAGGTAAAATCACATTTCAATAATAATTTCATATTCAAACATTTAAGTTGAACCAGCCAGAGACTTCTACTGGTCGATTGTTTTGTCACTGTCTATGGGCCTGTGGTGGCCAGATATGAGCACTCTCTAGGCCCAGAAATATAAAGTATTTGTATTTCTTTCAAATTCTTTAGCTGCGCTTGATTGAGCTTGCCTGGGCTGCACAATGGAACTAATGGAGCTATCCGCAGCCCATCTGACAGACGGGTTCAATCCAATGAACGGTCTGGTCGGTTGTGGTGGTCCTCCCTTCCCAGTGCTACAGGGGGAGGCAGGATCTGAAGGCTGAGTCTCTGAGAAGAGAGAAGTGCAGCTGAACCATCAGGCGTAGTAATGAGAATGAGATTACTTTTATTTGGTCCTCATTAGACAGCCAGTGTTCTGAAGGGCCCTCCAGGGGTCAATGCCAAGACGCACGCACACACACACACACACACACACACACACACACACACACACACACACACACACACACACACACACACACACACACACACACACACACACACACACACACACACACACACACACACACACACACACACACACACACACACACACACGAGAACTACTGTTCTAAGGGGCCTCCAGAGCCTCATTGCCATCAGCCTGCTCCAAGACTCTTAGACCTCCTAGACCCAGGCCATCCCGTTCTTACGGGTCCCCCAGTGGAGTGGTTTGCCCTGTTCAGACACCCCCACACCCTGCCTGGGGCGCTGTGCCTCCCCGTCATCGGATTAGGGACCTGGGCTGGCGTGTTGAGGCAGCAGGGTTAGAGAAGTTACTCTCTTTTAGTTGCTGGGAAGAGAGAAACTTTTTTTGCTGCCGTTTTCTCTCTTTCTTCTGTCCTTTTACATTGTACAATTCACATCTTTTGGGAGTGGAGCTCAGTATCAGAGTTAGTTCTAGTGGTAGTGGTGCCCACTCTGAACTTCACATGGCCCCTTGTGACAGGGTTTCAAACCCTGGACCAGCCAAATCCCTATCTGTACTCCCCCAGGTCTGTCTCCCGCCTCTAATTTCAACCTGTCTGTCAATAAAATAAAGAACAAAAAGGAGAGTTAAAAAAACTCAGCTCCTTCAGTACATTTAGATTTTTCCCCCCAGAGACGACCAGCCCCAAAGGCCCCTAGAATAACACGCGGCTAAACTCCTTCCCTCTCACTCTGTTAGTCAGAAGGTAAACAAACCCCAAGGCCTACACACAGTAATGTTCTCCTCAGTGAGTTGGCAATCAAAACCTCCCCTTATCAACCTCCGCTTTGCTACCGTATAACTGAAATGCACGGCCTATTTCCCTGTCCATATCTGTAATATTTTTTTCATTAGACTCAATTGCTTTTTGATGAGGAGAAGCAATTATATCATACGGAGAAGTCTTCCCATGTGAAATATCTGATGAAAGGTAGAGGAGATGAGATGAGACGAAGGAAGGAAGCAATCATAATGAATAAATCGTTTCATGCAATAACTTAAAAAGATGAAGGTTATTTGGAGAACCTCTTCACATGCAGTAATATGGGATGACTGGTGAGTCCATAAGTTCATTAAGTCTGCCCATTTCTGTTAGATATGAGTCCAATTAATATGATTCATATTCTCTTTTTGTTCAAAAGAATATGGGAAATGATATCCCACTGGGGACAGATTGACATCTAGTTTTGATTTACATTTGGTTGAGTTGTCAACAAATGTGAATTCAACGTGAAATCAACAAAAACATTTACCATGTCATTGGATTTAGGTAAAAGGTTTGGTGAATAAAATATGATGACTTTCTGAAAATCCAATCCGTTTCCAATGTTGATTCAACGCCATCACATTAACTAGTTGAAATGACATGGAAACAATGTTGATTCAACGCCATCACATTAACTAGTTGAAATGACATGGAAACAATGTTGATTCAACGCCATCACATTAACTAGTTGAAATGACTTGGAAACAATGTTGATTCAACTGTTTTTTGCACTTTGGGATGTTTCAGAGGAATGATATGGTTAATTTCTTCTGTTTATACAATGAACAAAAATATAAACGCGTTATGCAACAGTTTCAAAGATTTTACTGAGTTACAGTTCATATAGGGAAATCAGTCAATTGAAATAAATTCATTTGCCACTAATTTAGAAATAGAAATATGCCTCTGTTGGTCTGTTGTTTTTTTAAGGTAGGGGTGTGGATCAGAAAACCAGTCAGTATCTGGTGTGACCAACATTGGCCTCATGTAGCACGTCACTTCTCCTTCACATAGAGTTGATCAGGCTGTTGATTGAGGTCTGTGGAATGTTGTCCCATTCCTCTTCAATGGCTGTGCAAAGTTGCTGGATATTGGCAGGAACTGGAACAGGCTGTCATACACGTCGATCCAGAGCACCCCAAACATGCTCAAATGGTGACATGTCTGGTGACTATTCAGGCCGTTGAAGAACTGCAACATTTTCAGCTTCCAGGAAATGTGTACAGATTCTTGTGACATAGGGCTGTGCACATTGTTGCTAACTGTGTGAATCGCCGTGTCCCCAGCCAGCCCAACCACTCACTGGACACATATGTTCACTTGGCTGTGCATGCCTCTCTCTCTCTCATGCCCCTCTCCCCTTCCATTACTGTCCTGGTTAGTGACTACTGTCTTATTTCACTGTAGGGCCTCTAGCCCTGCTCAACATGCCTTAACCAACCATGTTGTTCCACCTCCTACATACTGTATGCGATGACATCACCTGGTTTAAACGTCTCTAGAGACTATATCTCTCTCATCATTAATCAATGCCTAGGTTTACCGCCAATGTACTCACATCCTACCTTACCTTTGTCTGTACACTATGCCTAGTCTATGCTATCGTTCCCAGAAACCTGCTCCTTTTGCTCTCTGTTCCGAACGTGCTAGACGGCCAGTTCGTATAGCCTTTAGCCTTAACCTTACCCTACCTCTCCTCTGTTCCTCTGGTGATGTAGAGGTTAATCCAGGTCCTGCAGTGCCTAGCTCCACTCCCACTCCCCAGGTGCTCTCATTTGTTGACTTCTGCAACCGTAAATGCCTTGGTTTCATGCCTGTTAACATTAGAAGCCTACTCCCTAAGTTTGTTTTACTTACTGCTTTAGCACACTCTGTCAACACAGATGTCTTAGCCGTGTCTGAATCCTGGCTTAGGAAAACCACCAAAAACCTGAAATCTCCATCCCTAACTATAACATTTTCCACCAAGATAGAAGTGCCAAAGGGACGGTGTTGCAATCTACTGTAGAGATAGCCTGCAGAGTTCTGTCTTACTATCCAGGTCTGTACCCAAACAATTCGAGCTTCTACTTCTAAAAATCCACCTTTCCAGAAACAAGTCTCTCACTGTTGCCGCTTGCTATAGACTATCTTCTTCCCCCAGCTGTGCCCTCGACACCATATGTGAATTGATTGCCCCCCATCTATCTTCTGAGCTCGTGCTAGTGGTGACCTAAACTGGGACATGCGTAACACCCTGTCCATCCTACAATCTAAGGTTGATGCCCTCAATCTCACACAAATTATCAATGAACCTACCAGGTACAACCCCAAATTCGTAAACACGGGCACCGTCATAGATATCATCCACACTAACTCGCCCTCCAAATACAACTCTGCTGTTTTCAATCAAGATCTCAGTGTTCACTGCCTCATTGCCTGCATCTGTAATGGGTCTGTGACCAAACGACCACCCCTCATCACTGTCAAACGCTCCCTAAAACACTTTTGCGAGCAGGCCTTACTAATCGACCTGGCCGGAATATCCTGGAATGACATTGACCTCATCCCGTCAGTAGAGGATGCCTGGTTATTCTTTAAAAGTGCCTTCCTCACCATCTTAAATAAGCATGCCCCATTCAAAAATTGTAGAACTAGGAATATATAATGTCCTTGGTTCACTCCAGACCTGTCTGCCCTTGACGAGCACAAAAACATCCTTTTGCATTCTGCATTAGCATCGAATAGCCCCCGTGATATGTAACTTTTCAGGGAAGTTAGGATCAAATATACACAGGCAGTGAGGAATGCTAAGGCTCGCTTTTTCAAACAGAAGTTTGCATCTTGTAGCACAAACTCAAAAAAGTTTGAGGACACTGTAAAGTCCATGGACAATAAGAGCACCCCCTCTCAGCTGGCCACTGCTCTGAGTCTAGGAAACACTGTCACCACCGATAAATCCACTATAATTTAGAATTTCAATAAGCATTTCTCTACGGCTGTCCATGCTTTCCACCTGGCTACCCCTACCACGGTCAACTGCCAGGCACCCCCCACAGCAACCCGCCAAAGCCCCCAACATTTCTCCTTCACCCAAATCCAGATAGCTGATGTTCTGAAAGGACTGCAAAATCTGTACCCCTACAAATCAGTAGGGCTAGACAATCTGGACCGCCTCGTTCTAAATTTATCTGAAATTATCCCACACCTGCCCGCCCGTACAGCATCACTACTCTGGACAGCTCTGACTTAGAATTTGTGGACAACTACAAATACCTATAAACTCTCCTTCCAGACTCACATTAAGCATCTCCAATCCAAAAATATATCTAGAATCGGCTTCCTATACCGCAACAAAGCATCCTTCACTCATGCTGCCAAACATATCCTCGTAAAACTGACCGTCCTACCGATCCTTGACTTCGGCGATGTCATCTATAAAATAGCATCCAACACTCTACTCAACAAATTGGATGCAGTCTATCACAGTGCCATCCGTTTTGTCACCAAAGCCCCTTGTACCACCCACCACTGCGTCCTGTATCCTCTAGTAGGCTGGCCCTCGCTACATATTCGTCGCCAGACCCACTGGCTCCAGGTCATCTACAAGTCTATGCTAGGTAAAGCCCTGCCTTACCTCAGCTCACTGGTCACCATAGCAGCACCCACTCGTAGCACACCCCCCAGCAGGTATATCTCACTGGTCATCCCCAAAGCTCATTCCTCATTTGGTCGCCTTTCCTTCCAGTTCTCTGCTGCCAATGACTGGAACGAACTGCAAAAATCACTTTAGCTGGAGACTCATATCTCCCTCACTAGCTTTAAGCACCAGCTGTCTGAGCAGCTCACGGATCACTGCACCTTTACATATCCCATCTGTAGACAGCCCATCTTTCTACCTCATCCCCATACTGTATTTATTTATTTACCTTGCTCCTTTGCACCCCAGTATCTCTACTTGCACATTCATCTTCTGCACATCTACAATTCCAGTGTTTAATTGCTATATTTGTCACGCCCTGACCTTAGAGATTCTTTTTATTCCTCTATTTGGTTAGGTCACGGTGTGATTTGGGTGGGCATTCTAGTTTTCTATTTCTTTGTTGGCCGGGTATTGTTGGCCGGGTATGGTTCCCAATCGTTGTCTCTGATTGGGGATCATACTTAGGCAGCCTTTTTTCCACCTTTAGTTGTGGGAGCTTGTTTGTGTGTAGTTGCGTTCTGCACTGCATGTAGCTTCACGTTCGGATGTAGTTTGTTATTTTTGTTTCGTGTTCATCTAATAAAATTATGTACGCTTACCACGCTGAACCTTGGCCTAATTCTTGCATCAACGAACGTAGCAATATTGTAATTACTTCTCCACCATGGCCTATTTAATGCATTAACTCCCATATCTTACCTCATTTGCACTCACTGTATATATACTTTGTTCTCAACTAGCCTAGCTGGTTAAATAAAGGTGAACTAAAATAAATAATAATAAAATAAACAGCTCATCTGTAAATAGCCCACCCAATGTACCTACCTCATCCACATATTGTTTTTATGTACTTTTCTGCTCTTTTTCACACCAGTATTTCAACTTGCACATCACCATCTGCACATCTATGACTCCAGTGTTAATCTGCTAAATTGTAATTACTTCGTTACTGTGGCCTATTTATTGCTTCACCACCTCACGCCATTTGCACACACTGTATATCAACTTTCTTTTTTATATTGTGTTATTGACTGTACACTTGTTTATTCCATGTGTAACTCTGTGTTGTTGTTTGTGTTGCACTGCTTTGCTTTATCTTGGCCAGGTCGCAGTTGTAAATGAGAACTTGTTCTCAACCTGCCTACCTGGTTAAATAAAAGTGAAATAAAAATAAAAATGATCATGCTGAAACATAAGGTGATGGCGGCAGATGAATGGCACGATAATGGGACTCAGGATCTCGTCATGGTTTCTCTGTGCACTCAAATTGCCATCGAAAAAATTAAATTGTGTTCTTTGTCCATATCTTGTGCCTGCTCATACCATAACGGGGCACTCTGTTCAAAATATTGACATCAGCAAACCGCTTGCAGCTACCCGGTACAGCTCAAACTGGGATTACTCCGTGAAGAGCACACTTCTCCAGTATGCCAGTGGCCATCGAAGGTGAGCATTTGCCCACTGAAGTTGGATACAATGCTGAACTGCAGTCAGGTCAAGACCCTGGTGACGACGAGCAAGCAGATGAGCTTCCCTGAGATGGTTTCTGACTGTTTGTGAAGAAATGCTTTGGTTGTGCAAACCCACTGTTTTATCAGCTATCCGGGTACATGGTTTCAGACGACCCTGCAGGTGAAGAAGCTGGATGTGGAGGTTTTGGACTGAGGTGGTTACACGTGGTCTGTGGTTGTGAGGCCGCTTGGACGTACAAATCCTCTAAAACAACGTTAGAGGTGGCATATGATAGAGAAATTAACATTCAATTACATGGCAACAGCGCTGTTGGAGATTCCTGCAGTCATCATGCCAATTGCACTCTCCCTCAAAACTTGAGACATCTGTGGCATTGTGTGACAAAACTGCACATTTTAGAGTGGCCTTGTATTGTCCCCAGCACAAGGTGCACCTGTGTAATGATTATGCTGTTTTACCAGCTTTCTGATATGCCAAACTTTTTAGGTGGATGGATTATCTTTGCAAATCAGAAATGTTAACTGAAAAGGATGTAGACAAATTTGTTTTTACAAAATTTGAGAGAAATAGATTTTTGTGTGTATGGAACATTCCTGGGATCTATTATTTAAGCTCATGAAATATGGGACCAACACTTTAAATGTTACAATTAAATATTTGCTTAGTAAAGTCACCTGGACTGTCACACCCTGATCTGGTTCACCTGTCTTTGTGATTGTCTCCACCCCCTTCAAGGTGTCGCCCGTCTTCCCTATTATCCCCTGTGTATTTATACCTGTGTTGTCTGTTTGTCAGTTACCAGTTCGTTTTGTTTTGTCAAGCCTACCAATGGTTTTCCCTTTGTTCCTGTCTCTTGATTTGTTCCAATTTTCTAGTATTTCCGGTGTTGACAATTTTGCCTGCCCTGAACCTGAGCCTGCCATCCTGTACCTTTCCCCCACCTATCTGGATTACTGACCCCTGCCTGCCCTGGACCTGCCTTTTGCCTGCCCCTGTTGGATTAATAAACTGTTGTTAATTCGACGTTGTCTGCATCGTGGTCTTGCATCGTAGTTGGACATCAGGTGATGTTGAATGTGATTGCTACCTCTCATACTCTAAACCCATTGTTGAGATTGTCCAGAGAGCTTCAAACTGCCATGAAATAGTGGACAGCATCTATCTTTTCATTTTGGTAATTCTCCAGACTAGACCAGAGGTGAATGCCATCACACTGACCATACAGGAGGATAGGATAGGGATCGCTAGGTTTAACATTGCCGTCACATCTGTCAGTGTTGAATTACAAGGTGGAGTGTCTGTCCCAGGGTAGTGTACATATTTAGCACACTTGCGAATAGAGAATGAGTGATTAGTAGTAAGATGCCAGCACTTTTACATAATGTATAAGGGGGTAACTAGCAATGTTTGAAAAAACATTTGGATGAAGGTCATGCTGAAGCGAATAAACTTTTAAAGGGAAAGAAATGGCTACAGTTTACACTGTTTTAGGTATTTCATGAAATGTTGTTTTTTAAGTACCCCTGGGGGTACCTGTTACCCTGTAGAAGATTATGACATAGGGTTTCACACAAGTGTGTTAAAAATGTATTTAATCTGTTTACTAACCCTTTTGTAAGTAATACTTATATTAGATTTTTTTTCTAATGTAACCTTTATTTAGCTAGGCAAGTCAGTTAAGAACAAATTCTTATTTACAATGACAGCCTACCCCAGCCAAGCCAGTAATCCGGAAGACGCTGGGCCAACTGTGCACCACCCTATGGGACTCCAAATCACAACCGGTTGTGATACAGCCTGGAATTTAACCAGGTCTGTAGTGATGCTACTCGGGAGCCCAACTGCTAAGTCCAGTTGTCTTATTTTTATTATTTTATTTTTCTTAAAATATGGGGGGAAATGGTGTTGCACATACACTTTCTTTGTTCTTTCTTTGTTGTTCCATTTTCATACAATACATTAGGTACAATTACACTAAATATAATTTGAATACCAGGGGGCTAGTTACCCCCTAGTAACCTATATATTTTTTGTCGATCAGATCCATGTTTGAAATGGTAGGCTACAGTAATAGCGTCCTCTTGTGGCTTGGGTACTTGCTGTGCTGTGCTGGATCTATGACATTTAGAGCAACAGCAGAGACCATCCATCAAATACATTTATGATTTAAATAAATGTATAAATACTTTACATGATTGAGATTCAAGTTCTAGTTCTGCCCCTAAAGATAGAGATGGGGTGTACCTCAGTAGACTAAAGTGGCTTCTTCTCCTCGGCTTCTCTTCAGATGCTGTCCGTCCTGTCAGGAGTGAAAGGGAAGGCGAGGGAGAGGTTTTACACACAACACATTCCCCCCCCCAGGAGCAGTAGGGGACGCTGATGTTTCATCATGGAATATCTGGCTGAAATAAGGCATGGGAGTGCTAGTAGAGGATGGAAAAATCATAGATTTATTTACAGCTCAAAAAATGGGTAAAACTCTCAATGAAATTGTCTTACTCTTTAGCATTTCTTTGAAGTATGTAAAGAAATAATCCTACATGATGGAATACTCAAATAAATCAAGGCAATGATTTTCACGCCCTATTGTGTGGTTTGGTAAGTTAGGGTAGGTAGTTATACTAGTATATGTTATATCTCAGAAGTCTTTCACAACAGTGGTATCTCTTTTTCCCATTGTTTACCATATTCTTTGAATAAGATCCTTTTAATGTATGACTTCAACGTAGGATTTTCATTAGCTATCTTCTTTTAAATGCCTCCTTGTATTTATTTGTTTGTTAGTACTTTTATTTTATGATGTGAAGAACTTTGTTACTTGTATTGAAAAGCGCTGTACAAATACAGTTATTAATATTATTTTGCAATCCTCTCAAACAGACATATGGTAAATTATTGAATCTTCAGGAATCAGGAACGTTTTCTCTGCTCAGGGATCGAACTGAATTATTGACATGAACCTATTCCAAGGTCCAAGCCATTGTCATGCCACAGACCCTATATCATCATTCCTATGCTTCTCTTTGTACCCTATTGGATAGGATGTGGTTAAATTAAAATATGCCCTACTAGACACTGGAGTAACATGCATTTGGATGGAAGAAGAATGCTTTGTCTCATGTGGCTCAGTTGGTAGAGCATGGTGCTTGCAATGCCATGGTTGTGGGTTTGATTCCCACAGGGGACCAGTATGAAAAATGTATCCACTCAGTATTTACTTTAAATGCTTTAGGGATGTTTTTACCTTCTAGCTTCTGGGCAGCAGGAAAGCTGGCTGACTGACTGCTTTTTCCTCAGCTGGCTAACACAACAGGTCTTTGAGTCCATGTGAGTTGACAGTTGACATGGAGAGGCATGACAGGGATGGACTAAGGGTCAGCTGTAGGCCATGGTCTACCATTGTGTTTTGTCTAGAGCCGGTTCTGAGCATTCCTGACCTCATTCCTGACCTGGCCCCTTATGTCTTTTTCCTTTAGCAGCAAAAGTTTGGAAATTAGTTCAATAAGCCTAGTCCTGGACTAAAATGCTATTTCAATGCAATGCTAACGGTTTTTAGTCACGCAGCTTCATAGTAGCTGCATCAGCTCATTGAGAAATGATGACGCACTGGTTTGGTGAGTGGTGCCCATACAGTATATCTCACACACCACTGTGACACTCTCTTCCTCCTGCCTGTCTGGTCCTTCAAGGCTGTCAGTCTGTCTGAGAGGAACAGAGTGAGGGACTCTTAGGATCGGACACAATGGCCATGCTGTGCGCTCTCTCTATCTATCTCTCTGTCTCGCCTCTCTGTCACTCCTCTCGGCTCACCTAACGGTCTCTCCTCTCGGTCTCTCTTTCAATTCAATTCAATTCAGTAGACTTTATTGACATGGCAAGTTAAATGACTTACATTGTCAAAGTATACATATATCAAAAATGGTTGGACCAACAGCAATAATAATAGTAGTAGTTAAAATGGGATTCCCATTAACAGCAACCACAACAACAAAACTAATGAGAATAATGATACATTAAAGCAATAGTAGTAGACCAGTCTCAACCTGACTGAGAAGACACATGATATGGTATGAAAGCTAAAACAAAACCAAATGGGAAATATTTCATTGCCCTTTTCATTGGCCGGAGGACACATATTTGGCTGCCAAAACTGCACATTTTGGCTTTTCACCATTATATATTTGATTATTTTCTTCATCTTTTATCGTTTCAACTTCTTTGTAGTGAATGATAATCTTGGGAAATAAATAGTCTCTTAGGTCTGAGTATTTGTCACAGTGTAATAGGAAATGCATCTGTCTCTACTTCTCCCCTGGAACAGAGTGAGCACAGCCTGTCCTCTCTGGGCAGTCAGGTTTGCCTGTGATGACCGGTCTCTTGCCAGACTGCTCACTGAGTCTGTACTAAGTCAGTGTTTTCCTCAATCTGCCACCATGTAATGTCTGTTTGGAGCCAAATAGCATTGAAGTTTACTTAGATTTGTTGTGGTGTCTTTCCAATAGGTGATATATTTTTATTTTTGCTTTGTGATTATTTGGTTGGGCCAGATTTTCTGAGTGCTGTCCTGAGGCTCTATGGGGTTGGTTTGGGTTAGTGAACTGAGCCTCAGAACCAGCTGGCTGAGGGGACTCTTCTCTTGTTTCATCTCTTGACATTGTAGGGCTGTGTGATGTAGGGCTGTGGGATGTTTTAAGGTCACTTGTTTTCAGATGGTTGTAATTTGATGGCTCTTTTTTCGATATGAAAAAGGAGGGGGTATTGGCCCAATTCTGCTCTACATGCATTATTTGGAGTTTTTCTTTGCACTTGCAATACAGTCTTGCAAAACTCTGAAAGCAGTATTTTGATTGGATGTTTTTGCCATTTGGTAAATTCATTATTAGAGAGCAGACCTCATACTTCACTGCCATTTAGAGCAATTGGTTCTATAATTGATTGCAACATTTCCATTTTAATGTTCCTTTTAATGGCATAGAATGCTCTTCTTGCTTTGTCTCTCAGCTCATTCACAGCCATGTGAAAGCTACCTGTGTTGCTGATATTTAGTCCCAGATACGTGTAGTTTTTGGTGTGTTCTAATAGAACTGTGTCTAAATTCCGGACCTTTTTTGGGATATCATTATATATATATATTTTTTTTTTAGATGAACCTGTGCAGATGATCTAGGTGCTGCTGTAACTCCTCCTTAGTGGGAGTCAGCAGCACCAGGTCATCTGCGTACAGCAGACACTTGATTTCAGTGTTGTGTAGGGTGAGACCAGGTGCTAACAATTCTTCTAATGTTTTTGCCAATTCACTCCACATCCCTGAGAGAAGAAGTCTGTTTGCTTGTTGCCAATTTTTAGTGTACATTGATTTAATAACGTATGTTTTCTCTCCAATACCACTTACTATTAGTTTATCAAAAATACCTTTTTGCCAAATTGAATCAAATGCTTTCTTGAAGTCTACAAAACAATAGTAGATGTTGCCTCCGTTTTGGTTTACTTGTTGGTCAATTAGAGTGTGGAGGGTGTAAATGTGGTCTGTTGTACGATATAAAATCAAATCCAATCTGGCTTCACCTCAGGACGTTGTGTTCTTCAATGAAATGACATAGTTTGCTCATTTATGACACTGCAGAGCATTTTCCCCAAGTTGCTGTTAATGCAAATTCCTCTGTAATTACTTGGGTCAAATTTGTCTCAAACTCTATAGATTGGTGTGATCAATCCTTGGTTCCAAATAACAGAGAAAATACCTGCAGTGGGGATAATGTTGAAGAGTTTGTATAAGCCTATTTGAATTTGTAGTCTGTATATTTGATCATTTAATTTAAAATACGATCAGCACCACAGGCCTTTTTGAGTTGGAGACTGCATCGTTTTTCCAATAATTATTCTTCTGTAAGTGGGGTATCCACAGGATTCAATGTAATTTGACTTTTGTTCTTTGTCTTTGACTGCTGATTCAATGATGTGTAGGATTTTGTAGGATCAAGGATTTTTCTTGTATATATTTTGGATCTGGGCTCTTTGTTATATTGCTGTAGAGGTTTTGCATATCCCCATTTTGGATAGCCAATTATTCATGAGGTTTGTTTAATTTATTAAAATTCTCCCAGAAGTGGTTTGATTCTATGGATTCCTCAATTCCATCCAGTTGATTTCTAATGTGCTGTTCCTTTTTTGTTCTTAGGGTGTGTTTCCATACTGACCGTGTATATTTTTTGTTGTCTGGTTGTCTGTGTTTTTGATTAAATATATTTCTCAATGACTTTCTTAGATTTTGCAATCATTATCAAACCATTTTTCCTGATTTCATATTTTTGGTTTGCTCTTGTTTCTTTAGATGAGCCAATGAGGCTTATTTACACCTTCCTTGCTGTATGATAATGTTGACCCTTGTGTTGTCTTAAGGGTCAGAAATGACCCGCCACTACGTTTAACATCAGAGGAAAACGCCTAAATTACATTTTATCATCTTGAAATTTGGTGACTTTTCCTAGAGTGACCCCAACATGACCCCAACATATTTCCATGAATGCTGTACACCACCAGTCAGAGGCTATGAAGGTGCTGCAGATGACAGTCCCCGCAGTTCTCTCTTTGCTGAAGCCATGAGTGCACGTTTCAGTGCCCAACAGGACGTAGATCAGATTTTTTTCAGATGTCTATGAGGAACAAGAGAACAATGATTTAGAAGGGGAGGAGGTATCTGAAGAAGAAGATGGGGAAGAATACAACCCAGAGCACGATGCATCATCTTCAGATAAATCCCCTAAACTGAAAGAGAGACATTTTTATCAAACAGCAAAATAACATGGTCCTTGTCGCCATATGACAACCAGGGCAGAACGGCAGCACAAAATATCGTAAGGATGACCCCAGGGACCACAAGACATGCAGTTGCTCATGCCCAGGACATCGCTTCAACATTCTACATGTTCATCACACCAGCCATCGAAAAAATCATCCTGGAGATCACAAATTTGGAGGGTTTACCTAAATATGGAGACAACTGGAAAAGGATGGATGAGATTGACCTGCGTGCCTACATAGGGCTGCTAATCTTAGCAGGTGTGTTGGTCCCAAGGCAAAGCTACATGTAGTCTCTGGGATGCAGACAGTGGAAGGGCGATTTTCCATGCACACAATGCCACTGAAAGTCATTCACACTTTCTCAAGAATGCTACGATTTGATAACCATGAGTCAAGACCTGAAAGACGTGTGAGAGTTAAACTGGTGGCCATAAGAGAGGTCTGGGAGGAGTGGGTGGAGCGTCTGCCGTACCTCTAAAACCCTGGGCCTGAAGTAACAGTGGATGAGCAACTGGTTCCATTCAGAGGTACATTTGTATTTTCATATATGTAATGTAAGTGATTTTCACTGTTAATTTTATTATATATTGTTGTTATATATTGTTGTAACATCATTGATTTATGTGATTGTATTCTGTCTACACAGGGAAGCCAACCAGTGGAGGCCCAGAGAAAAACCAGAGGATGCGTGTTGTGCTTAATGTGACAGATGTGACTGAGGGGGTGCAATGTCACATGTGACAATTTCGTCACCTCTTATGAACTCAGCCAGCAGCTCATGAAGAGGAAGATCAACATAGTTAGAAAGAACAGGCCTGAGATCCTCCCAACAAGGCCTTCTCAGCCTTCACCCCCACCACCACTCTAGTTTCTTACCTCCCAAAGAGAAACAAGAATGTGGTCCTCCTGAGGACACTGCACAAACTGGCTGAGATCAGTGATCGTGAGGACAGGAAGCCATCAACCTGTACTAAAACCACAGCTGCAGGAGGATGACTGCCCGCTGGCCCCTGGTCATCTTCCATAATATCATTGATGTGTCCTCATACAATGCCTTTGTGATATGGAACAAGATCAACTCTACCTGGATGCCTTCAAGCACATCAAGCAAAATGACTTCTGGCGCCGACTGAGATGGCCGCCTCGCTTCGCGTTCCTAGGAAACTATGCAGTTTTTTGTTTTTTTACGTGTTATTTCTTACATTAGTACCCCAGGTCATCTTAGGTTTCATTACATACAGTCGAGAAGAACTACTGAATATAAGATCAGCGTCAACTCACCATCAGTACGACCAAGAATATGTTTTCCGCGACGCGGATCCTGTGTTCTGCCTTACAAACAGGACAACGGAATGGATCGCATGCAGCGACCCAAGGAAACGACTCCGAAAAAGAGGGAAACGCGGCGGTGTTCTGGTCAGACTCCGAAAAAGGGCACATCGCGCACCACTTCCCAGTATTCTTCTTGCCAATGTCCAGTCTCTCGACAACAAGGTTGATGAAATCCGAGCAAGGGTGGCATTCCAGAGGGACATCAGAGACTGCAACGTTCTCTGCTTTACGGAGACATGGCTTACTGGGAAAACGCTATCCAGGGCGGTACAGCCAACGGGTTTCTCCACGCATCGCGCCGACAGAAACAAACATCTATCTGGTAAGAAGAGTGGAGGGGGCGTATGCCTCATGACTAACGGGACATGGTGTGATGAAGGAAACATACAGGAACTCAAATCCTTCTGTTCACCTGATTTAGAATTCCTCACAATCAAATGTAGACCGCATTATCTTCCAAGAGAATTCTCTTCGATTATAATCACAGCCGTATATATCCCCCCCAAGCAGACACATCGATGGCTCTGAACGAACTTTATTTAACTCTTTGCAAACTGGAAAACATTTATCCGGAGGCTGCATTCATTGTAGCTGGGGATTTTAACAAAGCCAATCTGAAAACAAGACTCCCTAAATTTTATCAGCATATCGATTGCGCAACCAGGGGTGGTAAAACCTTGGATCATTGTTACTCTAACTTCCGCGACGCATATAAGGCCCTGCCCCGCCCCCTTTCGGAAAAGCTGACCACGACTCCATTTTGCTGATCCCTGCCTACAGACAGAAATTAAAACAAGAGGCTCCCACGCTGAGGTCTGTCCAACGCTGGTCAGACCAAGCTGACTCTACACTCCAAGACTGCTTCCATCACGTGGACTGGGACATGTTTCGTATTGCGTCAGATGGGAATATTGACGAATACGCTGATTCGGTGTGCGAGTTCATTAGAACGTGCGTCGAAGATGTCGTTCCCATAGCAACGATAAAAACATTCCCTAACCAGAAACCGTGGATTGATGGCAGCATTCGCGTGAAACTGAAAGCGCGAACCACTGCTTTTAATCAGGGCAAGGTGTCTGGCAACATGACTGAATACAAACAGTGCAGCTATTCCCTCCGTAAGGCTATCAAACAAGCTAAGCGTCAGTACAGAGACAAAGTGGAATCTCAATTCAATGGCTCAGACACAAGAGGCATGTGGCAGGGTCTACAGTCAATCACGGACTACAAGATGAAATCCAGCCCAGTCACGGACCAGGATGTCTTGCTCCCAGGCAGAGTAAATAACTTTTTTGCCCGCTTTGAGGACAATACAGTGCCACTGACACGGCCTGCAACGGAAACATGCAGTCTCTCCTTCACTGCAGCCGAGGTGAGTAAGACATTTAAACGTGTTAACCCTCGCAAGGCTGCAGGCCCAGACGGCATCCCCAGCCGCGCCCTCCGAGCATGCGCAGACCAGCTGGCCGGTGTGTTTACGGACATATTCAATCAATCCCTATACCAGTCTGCTGTTCCCACATGCTTCAAGAGGGCCACCATTGTTCCTGTTCCCAAGAAAGCTAAGGTAACTGAGCTAAACGACTACCGCCCCCGTAGCACTCACTTCCGTCATCATGAAGTGCTTTGAGAGACTAGTCAAGGACCATATCACCTCCACCCTACCTGACACCCTAGACCCACTCCAATTTGCTTACCGCCCAAATAGGTCCACAGACGATGCAATCTCAACCACACTGCACACTGCCCTAACCCACCTGGACAAGAGGAATACCTATGTGAGAATGCTGTTCATCGACTACAGCTCGGCATTCAACACCATAGTACCCTCCAAGCTCGTCATCAAGCTCGAGACCCTGGGTCTCGACCCCGCCCTGTGCAACTGGGTACTGGACTTCCTGATGGGCCGCCCCCAGGTGGTGAGGGTAGGCAACAACATCTCCTCCCCGCTGATCCTCAACACGGGGGCCCCACAAGGGTGCGTTCTGAGCCCTCTCCTGTACTCCCTGTTCACCCACGACTGCGTGGCCACGCACGCCTCCAACTCAATCATCAAGTTTGCGGACGACACAACAGTGGTAGGCTTGATTACCAACAACGACGAGACGGCCTACAGGGAGGAGGTGAGGGCCCTTGGAGTGTGGTGTCAGGAAAATAACCTCACACTCAACGTCAACAAAACTAAGGAGATGATTGTGGACTTCAGGAAACAGCAGAGGGAACACCCCCTATCCACATCGATGGAACAGTAGTGGAGAGGGTAGCTAGTTTTAAGTTCCTCGGCATACACATCACAGACAAACTGAATTGGTCCACTCACACTGACAGCGTCGTGAAGAAGGCGCAGCATCGCCTATTCAACCTCAGGAGGCTGAAGAAATTTGGCTTGTCACCAAAAGCACTCACAAACTTCTACAGATGCACAATCGAGAGCATCCTGGCGGGCTGTATCACCGCCTGGTACGGCAACTGCTCCGCCCTCAACCGTAAGGCTCTCCAGAGGGTAGTGAGGACTGCACAACGCATCACCGGGGGCAAACTACCTGCCCTCCAGGACACCTACACCACCCGTTGTTACAGGAAGGCCATAAAGATCATCAAGGACATCAACCACCCGAACCACTGCCTGTTCACCCCGCTATCATCCAGAAGGCGAGGTCAGTACAGGTGCATCAAAGCTGGGACCGAGAGACTGAAAAACAGCTTCTATCTCAAGGCCATCAGACTGTTAAATAGCCACCACTAACATTGAGTGGCTGCTGCCAACACACTGTCATTGACACTGACCCAACTCCAGCCATTTTAATAATGGAAATTGATGGGAAATGATGTAAATATATCACTAGCCACTTTAAACATGCTACCTTATATAATGTTACTTACCCTACATTATTCATCTCATATGCATATGTATATACTGTACTCTACAACATCGACTGCATCCTTATGTAACACATGTATCACTAACTATGCCACTTTGTTTACTTTGTCTACACACTCATCTCATATGTATATACTGTACTCGATACCATCTACTGTATGCTGCTCTGTACCATCACTCATTCATATATCCTTATGTACATGTTCCTTATCCCCTTACACTGTGTATAAGACAGTAGTTTTGGAATTTTTAGTTAGATTACTTGTTGGTTATCACTGCATTGTCGGAACTAGAAGCACAAGCATTTCGCTACACTCGCATTAACATCTGCTAACCATGTGTATGTGACAAATAAAATTTGATTTGATTTGATTTTATTTGAAGTGGAACAAGCTGAGGGTGTTCCTGGAGCAGCTAGGAAAGGCACTTGTAACCCCACACATTCAAAGAAGGGAGCACCTCCCCCGCACAGCAGCCTCTGCAGCGCTTGTGAAAGCTGTTCGGTGGGTTGAATCTTGTCCTGATCCACCTGAGGCTGCAGCTGGGGCAGGCTAGAGGAGGAGATGCCAAATCTGCCCTTCAAAGAAGGACTTTAAAACAAATACTAACTGCACATGTGAGAAATACATCTGCACAGTCCATGCACACTTGCATACTGTCCTACATGTGCTAATTAGAATTGATTGATTTATGTTTTTCACATTTTTGTTTTGTATCTATCTTATTATATTTGTATTTATTGTTGTTGTTTGTACACCTTGTGGGTGGGGCAATGCTTCAGAAAATGGGAGAAGACTAGTATGTTGTAGTTGAAATCCTCATTGTACAGTATATACGAGTATATCACTATATTGCCAAAAAATTTCAAGACTGTTATTGTTTCCCTTCAATAAAATGCATTCAATACTACTTTCTGCACATTTCTGCTAGTTTCTTATGCTTTACAAGTGCTACAAATGTATGTTTACACCTATGCAGTACTTTCAGCAATAATACTAATAATAATAAACCTCTACTTTAGTAAAGAAAACAATTGTGACAGATTTTTTGTAATAAAAATGAGTGGTGTCCACTGATTAAATGCAGTCTTTCTGCATTGTGAAGAGGGAAAACCCAGATATTCACAAAATTTCAATGACAAATAGTTTCTTCATGCAAATAGATTTGAGGTTCAAAATTAAATTAAGCTGCTTTATTTTAGGGGTTTAGTGAAGGTGGGTCACTTTTTACCCTTACATGGAACCCAAACCGGCTATGCGCGTGCGCCATTGTGCATAAATGTATTTTGTCCCCCCACACCAAACGCGATCACGACACGTAGGTTAAAATATCAAAACTAACTCTGAACCAATTATATTAATTTGGGGACAGGTCAAAAAGCATTAAACATTTATGGCAATTTAGCTAGCTTGCACTTGCTGGCTAATTTGTCCAATTTAGCTAGCTTGCTGTTGCTAGCTAATTTGTCCTTGGATATAAACATTGAGTTGTTATTTTACCTGAAATACACAAGGTCCTCTACTCCGCCAATGAATCCACACATAAAACGGTCAACTGAATCATTTCTAGTCATCTCTCCTCCTTCCAGGCTTTTTCATCTCTTGACTTTATATTGCGATTAGCAACTTTCATAAATTAGGTGCATTACTGCCACTGACCTCGTTCGTCTTTCAGTCACCCACGTGAGTATAAGCAATGAGGAGATGGCACGTGGGCATCTGCTTCTATAAACCAATGAGGAGGTGGGAGAGGCAGTACTTGCAGCGTGATATGCGTCACAAATAGAACTGACTTCTATTTTTGCCCTTGGCAACGCAGAAGCTCGTTGGCGTGTGCGAGCAGTGTGGGTGCAATAATTGAATAATATAGATTTCTAAATGTATTTTGCAACGCGATGCGCATGCGATGCGAGCGGTGTAGTCAGCCTGTTAGGACAAGGGGTGTATAAAAAATGTTAAGACTACTGGCTTTTTTATTGGCTGTTTAGAACCATGTAATTTATTGGGCCTGACTGTGAAAGCTCTGAGAGACTCTGGGTTGAGGTCGGTGATAAAGGAGTCTACAGTACTGCTACCAAGGGATGAGCTGTAGGCCTAGCATTGACTATGTACAGAACCAGTGTTCGACAGAGCTCCAGGAGCTGTACTCCATTTGTTTTTCACTTTGTCATAGTTGTTTCTGGGGAGGTATGTGGGGAGGGAAAGGTTGTTGCTTCCTAGTAGGTGTTTGTCCCCATGACTGTAAATAGTGTCTAGTTCATCTGGTGTTCTACCATTCAGGTCTCAACAGACCAGTACGTTGCCTTGAGCCTGAAAGTGGAGAAACTCTCTTCATTGAAGTAGGGTGACTCTGAGGGGGGAATGTGTGGCACAGATAAATAAAATAAATATATTTTAAGATAACCTTGTTGATCTTTAACCAGATAAATAATTATCCTGTTTTGATCAATTCATTACATTTACATTTACATTTAAGTCGTTTAGCAGACGCTCTTATCCAGAGCGACTTACAAATTGGTGCATTCACCTTATGACATCCAGTAGAACAGTCACCTTACAATAGTGCATCTAAATCTTAAAGGGGGGGGTGAGAAGGATTACTTATCCTATCCTAGGTATTCCTTAAAGAGGTGGGGTTTCAGGTGTCTCCGGAAGGTGGTGATTGACTCCGCTGTCCTGGCGTCGTGAGGGAGTTTGTTCCACCATTGGGGGGCCAGAGCAGCGAACAGTTTTGACTGGGCTGAGCGGGAACTGTACTTCCTCAGTGGTAGGGAGGCGAGCAGGCCAGAGGTGGATGAACGCAGTGCCCTTGTTTGGGTGTAGGGCCTGATCAGAGCCTGGAGGTACTGAGGTGCCGTTCCCCTCACAGCTCCGTAGGCAAGCACCATGGTCTTGTAGCGGATGCGAGCTTCAACTGGAAGCCAGTGGAGAGAGCGGAGGAGCGGGGTGACGTGAGAGAACTTGGGAAGGTTGAACACCAGACGGGCTGCGGCGTTCTGGATGAGTTGTAGGGGTTTAATGGCACAGGCAGCCCAGCCAACAGCGAGTTGCAGTAATCCAGATGGGAGATGACAAGTGCCTGGATTAGGACCTGCGCCGCTTCCTGTGTGAGGCAGGGTCGTACTCTGCGGATGTTGTAGAGCATGAACCTACAGGAACGGGCCACCGCCTTGATGTTAGTTGAGAACGACAGGGTGTTGTCCAGGATCACGCCAAGGTTCTTAGCGCTCTGGGAGGAGGACACAATGGAGTTGTCAACCGTGATGGCGAGATCATGGAACGGGCAGTCCTTCCCCGGGAGGAAGAGCAGCTCCGTCTTGCCGAAGTTCAGCTTGAGGTGGTGATCCGTCATCCACACTGATATGTCTGCCAGACATGCAGAGATGCGATTCGCCACCTGGTCATCAGAAGGGGGAAAGGAGAAGATTAATTGTGTGTCGTCTGCATAGCAATGATAGGAGAGACCATGTGAGGTTATGACAGAGCCAAGTGACTTGGTGTATAGCGAGAATAGGAGAGGGCCTAGAACAGAGCCCTGGGGGACACCAGTGGTGAGAGCGCGTGGTGAGGAGACAGATTCTTGCCACGCCACCTGGTAGGAGCGACCTGTCAGGTAGGACGCAATCCAAGCGTGGGCTGCGCCGGAGATGCCCAACTCGGAGAGGGTGGAGAGGAGGATCTGATGGTTCACAGTATCGAAGGCAGCCGATAGGTCTAGAAGGATGAGAGCAGAGGAGAGAGAGTAAGCTTTAGCGGTGCGGAGCGCCTCCATGATACAGAGAAGAGCAGTCTCAGTTGAATGACTAGTCTTGAAACCTGACTGATTTGGATCAAGAAGGTCATTCTGAGAGAGATAGCGGGAGAGCTGACCAAGGACGGCACGTTCAAGAGTTTTGGAGAGAAAAGAAAGAAGGGATACTGGTCTGTAGTTGTTAACATCGGAGGGATCGAGTGTAGGTTTTTTCAGAAGGGGTGCAACTCTCGCTCTCTTGAAGACGGAAGGGACGTAGCCAGCGGTCAGGGATAAGTTGATGAGCGAGGTGAGGTAAGGGAGAAGGTCTCCGGAAATGGTCTGGAGAAGAGAGGAGGGGATAGGGTCGAGCGGGCAGGTTGTTGGGTGGCCGGCCGTCACAAGACGCGAGATTTCATCTGGAGAGAGAAGGGAGAAAGAGGTCAGAGCACAGGGTAGGGCAGTGTGAGCAGAACCAGCGGTGTCGTTTGACTTCGATTAATTTAATTTATTTAATTCGATTGAATGAGTTCAGATTTAGTTCAGATTTATAACATATTAGCATTCCCCCTGAGTCTGCCATTTGTGATTCTTTTTAATTTGGTGTATGGTACGATTATCCCCCTATAACCTAGCAGACAGCCAGTGGAAACATAACCTCTCCACCATGTTTCCTGTAGTACTACAATATCAAAATCATCCATTTATTTCAGGAAGTCTGGGTTTCTGCTCTTTAGGCCAAAAGCAGAGGACTTCATTCCTTGTAAATTCCAACATGCAACGTTAAAATATTTCATAACTGTTTGTTCTTTACTTTCAAAATGAGAAACACTCACAATCCAACAATAACTATTCAAATATGATTTTTCTATTAACATAAACTTGTATTATGCAAATGTGATGCGTTTACAATTGACTCTCAGCAGCCAAGTGGACCCACCAACAGCCTATTTCACTTTGCAGATGGTGTAATTGTTTGCTTTGAGCCGTGTCTATGAATTCATTTGTGTCAATGTTCCAGGGAGCTGAGAGTATGAGAAACATACTTTATTTTACACCTTTTTCCATTTATGTTCTGAGGTTGGACTTCAGCACATATAGCTTGTTAACATGTAGGGCGCACCGATTGGTGTCACCTCGTTAGTCACTTTGTCTTACACCTATGCTGGTTACCGTCTCGTTAGTGAGAAGGTGTTTCACCTGTGCTGGCCCAGGTGATATTTAAGAGTGGCTGGCCCAGTGCTCCAGCTGTTTTGATAGATGCAAAGGGTTAACGCCTTTAGTTTTTGATTTCTCGACAAACAATCTTTTATCTGATTTTTGCTCCACCTTTTCGGTTTGCTTCTGGTCTTCAAGTTTAGTGTGGGTTTTTCTGTTTGCCTCCAGGGAAAATTTAGTGGACACTCATCGTGGGTGTCTTTTAGGTTCCAGCTTTTTTGAATGGTCAACTTTCAGTGGACACCCCATGAGTGTCTTTCAGAACCCCTCCTAAAATCCCACCTGTTTCGTTTTGGTTGTTGGTCAGTGACTATTTGTTGGTTCCTGTCACATCTGCTCCGGCGCCTGAGTAGCACTTACGTAGCACTCTTTTGTGATCAGTCAGCAGGTAGTATTGTTCATTTCAATGTCAGATGGTTTTTGTGAAATCTTTGACATTTCTGGTTTTCTTGTTGCGGAACGTGATAAGTCAGACTCAAAGCCACGAGGGTAGAACATATTTCAAGCGTTGTTTGTTAGAGGGAGGTAGTTGCAGAAACATTAGCTGTTTTTTCACTATTTCGCTCAAACTTGTTTGGAGTGTTAACAGTACAAGTGAACAGTCAATCGAGGGTCCAATGTGAGAGAAGCCACAGCTGTTCATTGTCTCCTACACAATTCTCACTGTGGAAGAGTGGCTATGCTTATTTGTTCATCGAAGACTCCCTATTTATTCCTTTGTTTGTTTGTCCTTAGCGTGTTCCCTTCTTTGTCATGTTTGTCATTTATTATCATGTCTTGTCCCTGTGCTCCCATTCTATTCGTTTCCCTCTGTGGTCTTATTTGGTTCTTTCCCTCCTTCTATCCCTCTCTCTCCCCCTCCCTCTCTCACCTTGTCCAGAGGGAACTTAATTTTAAAATGTGTAGGATGCGTTTGTGTGGCTTCTTCCCTGTCTTTATGTCCCTCTGCATCTCTCTAGTGGTAGAGGACTTCCTCATCTAAGTGCTTCCAGGTCAGTGTCATGTTACTTAGTGCAGTGAGTGATTTAGAGGATAAAACACACACACACACACGCTAACAAACCCCTTTAGTCAGCTATATCAGTCTGTGGGAGATAGTTGTACTAGCATGTGTCCGCTGGTGTTCAGACACACAGATGTGGTCAGTGGAGAGTGTTTATCCCCAACCACCTCACACACACTCTGCAATGAATTATACCAAATCACGTCTCCTCTCATTCCCTCTGTAATTCTCCCTCTGCTTCACTGTATTTAAAACCGATAAGTGGTTGGTTTTCCTGTCACTTCTTTTCCTTAAAAATATTCAGCAGCAGCCTCAGTCTGACAGTTTGCAGATGGAAATAATGATTCTTGGAGACTGTGTGGTTTTGGACCGAGACATCCTCCTTCCGAGTAACATCCTGACCGTTAGACACCTACGCCCATGTTCTTTTGGGCTTTTCCCAGTTCAAATTTGTTGGGGAGTCATTTACTGGTAGCTCTGCAAAAGTAGGCCTATGTGAAGTGAATGTGCAGTAGTGAGCACAGTGAGTGATTCTCCTCTTGGATGAAGAGATTCATTAAAGTGATACATACAAAGGGAGATTGTTTTATAAAAAGAGACACAAGATACAGATTCTCCCTAGTCTGAAATTATCAACCCCCTACACACACACACACACACACACACACACACACACACACACACACACACACACACACACACACACACACACACACACACACACAGAGCCTCCCAACCCTCCCCAATACCTTGTCCCAATCTGTGTCAGGTTTTCTGTGGTGTAATTAGCCTTTATAACCTGAACCTGCACATTTTACGTTTGCTGCTCAGGGGGTCCGGGCTGGCACAGCTCTCGACACCCCCTCATACACACACCGCTACCAATGCCCTCTCTCACCCCACAACCGCATGGCTCCGTGGAGATCTGGGCGTTGTTTTTCGCTCTGCTTTCAGGTACTAGCAGCCTTTCCGTTGTGGCTTGTTCAGGCGTGTTGTCGGGGTTACACAGTCTGGGGAATTGGAAAGACAGGTTAAGTCAACACTCACGCAGAAAACCTCCTTTCGCCCTGTAATTCCACTGGGCTGTTCTTCAGTGGGCCTCACTCTGCCAAGTTAGCTGGTCATCCCGGTTTTCGAAGCTGTGTGGGGTCTGCCAGCATGGGGTAGCTGGAGCACAGGACTGCATGTCGTTAATGAAGGTGTAAAAGAGGTGGTCCAGGCTGGGGTCTAATCCAGACAGTTAAAGGGGCTAGGTAAATGCAGTTAATATCTCTTTTGAGGCGATGCATTGTATGCTGAACTTGGCCTTCGTAAAGATCTTTTCTATTTTGGGGCCATATTCTGACTTGAACTTCAACTCCAAGCTAAGTCAGGCTGTGACTCTGGGTTTCAAATGTATTCACAAAGCGGTTGTTTTAATTCAGACATCGCAGCTCATTGAGAGCACTGCAGTCTCTAACTAAATGTTTGCCACATTCTCTCTGTTGCGCAAGGCACCGCAAGCATGAACAAAATCCAGCTCCGTGGTGCCGGAGTGGAAACTATCCAAGACACATTTTTCCCAACAACTCCTCAGAGCTAGAACCAAATGGCTCCATGTGCCAGCTGGCTCTCAGACCCTGACCCCAGCTCTGTGGTGCTCTCACTGGGGAATCCCACCTACCCGCTCCCCTGGCTCTGTGGATCCGCCAGGCCTCTGCTCCCTGACAGGCAGTTCTGGGAAAACACTATGTTTAATCTGTTCCCTGTAGTCCTCTTCTGTTAGATCAATTTAGGAGAGCCAAGAGGGCTTTGCTGTATTTCCACTAAAATTGAATAATAGTGTAGTGTACTTAAACATACAGTTCAAAGATGAATTAGCCTTAAATGAATTAATAATCACTTTACCTCTCTTTTATCCCTTGTTCTACATACTTGTCTACAATCAACCAATTCCATGTATTTATTTTTACAATAACAGCTGTAGGGGAGATCGAGAGCTCATTTTGGAGCCATTGTTGCCCCTCTGTCCCTATATTATGTGCTGCTGCAGCGGGAACAATAACAGTAGCCTTCATGTGGTTGTGTGATCCTCATTAAGAGGGTAGCTAAGTGCGTGGGCTATATAGCCTGATGGTTTCTTAGAATTGACTGCAGAACAAGTGAGTCACCCGACAGTATCAGATAGAAGTGCTTCCCTGCCTGAACCTGAGGAGTTAAGCAGTGTGCTGCCCATTACTATACAGAGGACACATGTACAGAACAACCACATGTGTTTTCTTCCAGAGTATGGTGTTGTTTATGTATGTCTGACTGTGTGTGTGTTTTATCAACTGGGGTCATTTTGTTAGTCCCCACAAGATCAAATGCTATTTCTTTGGGGTTTGGAGTTAAGGTTAGAATTAAGTTTAGGGTTAGGAGTTAGGGTTAAGGTTAGGGTTGGGTTTAGGTAAAATATAATTTTGAATGAGATTGAATTGTGTGCCTCACAAGGTTAGTTATCCTCTACAGGATTGGTGCTCCCCCCTGCGCGGGACGGTTGGATTGAGCTAATGTGATTAGCATGAGGTTGTAAGTAACAAGAACATTTCCCAGGACATAGACATATCTGATATTGGCAGAAAGCTTAAATTCTTGTTAATCCAACTGCACTGTTCAATGTACAGTAGCTATTACAGTGAAATATCATGCTACTGTTTAAGGAGAGTGCACAGTTAAGAACTTGAGAATGTATCAATAAACCAATTTGGCACATTTGGGCAGACTTGATACACCATTTTGAACAGAAATGCAATGGTTCATTGGACCAGTCTAAAACTTTGCTCGTACACTGCTGCCATCTAGTGGCCAAAATCGAATTTGCGCCTAACCTGGAATAATACATTGACCTTTGTCTTGCATTTTAGATGGAAAATGCATGTTATTTTTTGTGTTATCTTTTACCAGATCTAATGTGTTATATTATCCTGTTAAGTCAACCCTCTACTTTTTCGAACATTCTGTTAAAAATTGCGCAACATTTCAGCGCCCTGCTACTCATGCCAGGAATATAGTATATGCATATTATTAGTATGTGTGGATAGCAAACACTCTGACGTTTCTAAAACTGGTTAAATCACGGCTGTGACTTTAACAGAGCGTGAGTTTCATCGAATAGCGCAGGAAAATCTGATCACTGAAAATGGAAATAAATATCCTTGCGCTTACTTCCAGGAATTATTCAAAGTGAACCGAATTACATGAGACCGAGGTTTCAGCGCCTACAGCTACCACACGTTGTCTAGAGTCTTGTCATTTGATTCGCAATTGATTCTTGGTCTAACCGGTTCAAGGGAACACCTTCCCTCCGTTCTCCGACCGGATGTTTTGGTCGAGCTCTCTCGGCCATGTTTTTTTCCAGACGACACTATAGAACTTACATCGCCTCCTGATGAATTTTATAGCTTATTAACGTGTACTAATACCTAAAGTTGCATTACAAAAGTATTTCGAAGTGTTTTGTGAAAGTTTATCGTCGACTTTTTGAATTTAAAAAAATGACGTTACGTTATGAAACGCTCTTTTTTTCCGTTTATCATAGTCTACATAGAACGATATCTAGGCTATATATGGACCGATTTAATCGAAAAAAAGACCCACTAGTGATTATGGGACATCTAGGAGTGCCAACAAAGAAGATGGTCAAAGGTAATGAATGTTTTATATTTTATTGTGCGGTTTGTGTAGCGCCGAATATGCTAATTATTTTGTTTACGTCCAGATAATCAGATAATCAGATAATAGCTTCTCATGCTTTCGCCGAAAAGCATTTAAAAAATATGACTTGTTGCCTGGATGCACAACGAGTGTAGCTTTAATTCAATACCCTGCATGTGTATTTTAATGAACGTTTGAGTTTTAACTAATACTATTAGCATTTAGCGTAGCGCATTTGCATTTCCAGAGCTCTAGATGGGACGCCTGCGTGCCAGGTAGGAGCAAGTGGTTATCCTACATTCATTACACATTTCCACAAACTTCAAAGTGTTTCCTTTCAAATGGTATCAAGAATATGCTTATCCTTGCTTCAGGTCCTGAGCTACAGGCAGTTAGATGTGGGTATGTCATTTTAGGCAAAAATGTAAAAATAAGGTCCAATCCATAAGAGGATTTATACAAGACTGCCTGTGTGTGCGTGCGTGTGAGTCCGTGCGTGCGTGTGTGCTTGTGGGCGTCAGAGTATATGAGGGGTATATGTGTGTACTGGGCCTTCTCAAACCCATCAACCACACCACAGGATCTGTTGGCAGCATGGTCCTATAGAAGACCTGCTGAGCATAGACCACCCCTGGAAGAACGTATGACAGTAGGCTACAGTTTCAATAGGCAATAAAACACACAAAGGTGTATTGTGTTGCCAAGCACTGGTTACAAAAGAGATTATGATCTAGCACATTATGTACCTTTGTTTGCTAATAATACAGATTGCCCTATTTCATGCTAATATTGGTGTGTCTGGATTTTTCCACATGGTTATATGCATTTTGAATGTTTACACCTGTAATCGTATAGTGTTGTTTTGATGCCAATGCATTGCCTGCATTTTGGGGGAATAATGGAATATTTTAGATAAAGGGGCTCTTCCTTTAGTATTGTTTGGTCTAGCCATTCATTTTGGAGGAAACATTTATAAGAAATGGCAAGTGAAATGACATGGTATTTAGCCTAAGTAGTCTAAAGTCGATGTTAATGAGAATAATATGTATATTTCAGAAACATGTCCTCTATCAATACATCGACAGAAGACTCAACAGACGAGACATACATCAAAAGGATACCGGGATGACTTTATCATCCTACATATCTCCTTATAGATATCAGGATCCCTAACTTCAAAGGCTTCTCTAACCAGACCATCCCATGATGCATGCTTCTCTCTCCTATATCATACACTCTGGCTGCAATAAATTTGTGGCTATAAAAGTTGATTTCTGAGCCAAGCCCAAACTGTTTGACATCTGTGCTCAATCTTTACCATGGTGTGTAATGGATTCTCACAGAACCTTTGTTCTCTCTTAAGAGAAGAGGGAAGGTAGGAGGAGAGGGGGAGCTAGGTAGGGGGCCTCACGATGGATCGCGGGGCTCCTGGAAAACATCAGGGTAAGACTAGGTGAGACTGGGGGTCAGTTACTGTAAAACCAGGATCAGAGGAAAAAGCTTAGATCATAGTAGAATGTATGGAATGGGATACTGCACACACAGAGGCTACCCCTTGAAGAAACAGGGCATCCACAAACATATTGAGTTATACACAGAACACAAATATGTTTTGGGCCAGAGAGTACATCTTAGATGTTGGTACAGAGCATCAATATCAACAAGCTCAGGGTTAGCTGGTAAACCTTTGGCACTAAGTTTAGCAACAGCTAGAACATAGAACCTGGTACCGAAACGTATAGGTACATTCAGGATTCAAATTAGAGATTTGATCACAAGTTTCACATGTGAGCTCACGATCCACCTTGGCTCAATTCAGATGCAGTTGCACACATAAACTTGGGGTCTCCTGGCAACACTTCTCACCAAAGGGCACTGGTCACTTGGGTCAGCAAAACAGCTTCTGAACTACACTGCCCTGTAGTTTGAAATATCCTGCCCTCAGTCAGGCCTCAGCTGGTTCTGTGTGTGTGCAATGTCATCTGTTATGTAGCCGGATCCTTTCTGACCTCATTGATGAGATAAGTCACCCATGCTCCCATAGAAAGGTTTGTCATGAAGCAGCTGAGAACCTGATCACTGAACTGTCCCTCCCATGTACCCTTCCAACCCAGAAATGTAGGAGTGAAGTTGTCTTTAAGTATGTTGTGACTGCGTGTCACTGGTCTTCCCTACATGGCAGATAGATGATACAGGAGCTATCTTTATGTGCCACATGGGGCCTAAATGTCAGAGGTTTCCCTCTTTGGTCCGTTTTGACACAATATCCTGTGATGGTTAGTAAACAGAGCTAGATAGTACGCTGTATTGTCTCATTGCTGGGCAAGTTGATTACAGCTGTATGAGAAGCTAACTTACAGATAATTAAACAGATGGACGGCACATCAATACGCATAAGATTATATGGCACACCTTCAGAGCTGGTAGTGAGAAGAGTCCTCCCCTTGAGGCCGTGTACAGTACCTTCCCCAACAGATGTGTGTTCCAGGTTGGATCAAAGACCGCAGCAGGTGTGGACGTGTGTCAGCTTCTGGGATCTCCAACTTCCCCTGGGCTTGGTCCCTGTTGTGGAGCTTACAGCTGGAGGGGCTTCGGGTCTGGCTGAGCCTGAGTGTATAGGACCTACATCAGAGAGATGTTACGTAGTGGAATATAGCGTCTTGGATGGAGAATCGTCCCTCTGATTTTACAACCACCACTATATCTTCTAAAACGTGTTTGGAGCTGCAGTGTTCGTGGAGTGAATTCCAATTAGAAGCAATAATGTTTTTCTGAATTGCACTTTAGACAATTGCAGCCTGCTGTGTGTGGTTCAGATTAGAGGAAAGCACTTGTGTTAATGTGATGATCCATTTTAAACGTCAGTGACTCAGTGGCGGTGTGAAGGTTTGCAATGTTCATCGCGTCACTTATATACTCATGCACTTTTGAACCAGGATAGTCACAATGTATTGCTCACATACAGATGTAGGCTCTTAGTTTGAGCTCGGTTTCTACATCAGTGAGGGAAAATCAAATCGAAAATGTCTAAGTAGAAGTTCAGAGGCCTTTTTTAACCTCAAATACATTGCATGTTTTTCATTTCCTGCATGGCAGGAAAGTTCCCTTGCAGCAGGGTGACCAAACTAAGATTCTACATCTGTATAGGTGTCACGCCTTGGTCATTGTATCTTGTGTTTTTGTTATGTTTGGGTAGGCCAGGGTGTGACATGGGTTTATGTTGTATTTCGTATTGGGGTTTGTATTAATTAGGAGTGTGTATTAGTAGGGGTGTGTCTAGTTAGGCTTGGCTGCCTGAGCCGATTCCTAATTGGAGTCAGCGGATTGGGAACCGTATTTAGGTAGCCTGAGTGCGCGTTGTATTTCGTGGGTGATTGTACCTGTCTTTGTGTTAGTCACCAGATAGGCTGTAATTTGTTTTCACTTGTTTGTTGTTTTTGTATTATCAATTATTTTCATGTACCGCTTTAGCTTCATTAAAAGGCATGAGTAACCTACACGCTGCATTTCGGTCTGTCTCTCTTCTAACAACAGACAAAGATCATTACAATAGGCACCTCACTAATGACTATTTAGCATTTTTCACAGTTGTGGATGGGATGTCAGGTCCTCTAGGTGTTTATGACAGTGAGGATTGTATCTGCTACAGCTCGGGGTGTTATGGTGGTGCGATTCACTTTTCCCTGGCTGAGCTCCAGTTAGCACTGACCAATGGCTCAACTTCTTCAAGCACTGACTCACCATTGGCTACATGTTGATGTACAACACACACATTGAGGTTGACAGCAGTAGACAGGGTGTTGATTAATTTAGGTTTCGTCATTGTTGTTGTCTTTTCTTATCCAGTCTTTGATTATTATCAGTCAATGGATGACTTCTTCCTCTCTGTAGCATCAGTACGCTGCAGTCAGTACGCTGCCGTCAGTACGCTGCAGTCAGTACGCTGCCGTCAGTACGCTGCCGTCAGTACGCTGCCGTCAGTACGCTGCCGTCAGTACGCTGCAGTCAGTACGCTGCCGTCAGTACGCTGCAGTCAGTACGTTGCAGTCAGTACGTTGCAGTCAGTACGTTGCAGTCAGTACGTTGCAGTCAGTACGTTGCAGTCAGTACGCTGCAGTCAGTACGCTGCAGTCAGTACGCTGCCGTCAGTACGCTGCCGTCAGTACGTTGCAGTCAGTACGCTGCCGTCAGTACGCTGCCGTCAGTACGCTGCCGTCAGTACGCTGCCGTCAGTACGCTGCCGTCAGTACGCTGCCATACTGACTTATTTCACATTTTGTTGTTTACAGCCGGAATTCAAAATTGCTTGAATAGATTTTTTTCCACACCCATCTACACACAACACCCCATAATGTCAAATCAAATTAAATCACATTTTATTGGTCACATACATGTGTTTAGCAGATGTTATTGCAGGTGTAGCGAAATGCGTGTGTTTCTAGTTCCGACAGTGGAGCAATACAGTGAGGCAAAAAAGTATTTAGTTAGCCACCAATTGTGCAAGTTCTCCCACTTAAAAAGATGAGAGGCCTGTAATTTTCATCATAGGTACACTTCAACTATGGCAGACAAAATGAGAAAACAAAATCCAAAAAATCACATTGTATGATTTTTAATGAATTTATTTGCAAATTATGGTGGAAAATAAGTATTTGGTCAGCGACAAACAAGCAAGATTTCTGGCTCTCACAGACCTGTAACTTCTTCTTTAAGAGGCTCCTCTGTCCTCCACTCGTTACCTGTATTAATGGCACCTGTTTGAACTTGTTATCAGTATAAAAGACACCTGTCCACAACCTCAAACAGTCACACTCCAAACTTCACTATGGCCAAGACCAAAGAGCTGTCAAAGGACACCACGCCCAATTTTTCAGTTTTTGATTTGTTAAAAAAGTTTGAAATATCCAATAAATGTCGTTCCACTTCATGATTGTGTCCCACTTGTTGTTGATTCTTCACAAAAAAAATACAGTTTTATATCTTGTGTGGCAAAAGGTCGCAAAGTTCAAGGGGGCCGAATACTTTCGCAAGGCACTGTACATATGAGATTAGTGCAAGATATGCAAGATAGGTAAACATTAATAAAGTTACATTATTAAAGTGACTAGTGTTTCATTTATTAAAGTGGCCAATGATTTCAAGTCTGTACGTAGGCAGCAGCCTCTAATGTGCTAGTGATGGCTATTTAATAGTCTGATGGCCTTGAGAAACATTTTTTTGCAACTTTGGTAGTGTTTACAGCTGGGTAAGTCCCTAAGATCTTGCACACCTGTAGTGTATAATATTTATTATTAATAAATTCTTCAAGCTCTGTCAAGTTAGTTGTTGATCATTGGAAGACAGCCATTTTTAAGTCTTGTCATAGATTTTTAAGCCGATTTAAGTCAAAACTGCAACTAGAACACTCAGGAACATTCAACGTTGTCTTGGTAAGCAACTCCAATGTAGATTTAGCCAGATTGTTTTGGGTTATTGTCCTGTTGAAAGGTAGATTTGTCTCCCAGTGTCTGTTGGAAAGCAGACTGAACCAGGTTTTCCGATAGGATTTTACATGTGTTTAGTTCTATTCCATTTCTTTTTATCCTTAAAAACACCCTAGTCCTTGACGATGACAAGCATACCGATAACATGATGCAGCCACCAGCATGCTTTAAAAAAGGATGGATTTGCTCCGAACATAAAGCTTTGTATTCAGTACATGTTTTGCAGTTTTACTTTATTGCAAACAGGATGCATGTTTTGGAGTATTTTTATTTTGTACAGGCTTAGTTCTTTTCATTCTGTCATTTAGGTTAGTATTGTGGAATAACTACAATGTTGTTGCTCCATACTCAGTTTTCTCCTATCACAGCCATTGAACTCTGTAACTGTTTTAAAGTCACCATTGTCCTCATGGTGAAATCCCTTCCTCTCTGGCAACTGAGTTAGGAAGGACGCCTGTATGTTTGTAGTGGCTGGGTGTATTGATACACCATCCAAAGCCTAATTAATAACTTCACCATGCTCAGTGGGATAATCAATGTCTGCTTTATTTTTACAAATAGGTGCCCTTCTTTGCGAGGCATTGGAAAACCTCCCTGATCTTTGTGGTTGAATCTGTGTTTGAAATTCACTGCTCGACTGAGGGACCTTACAGATAATTGTATGTTTACAGAGGTGAGGTAGTCATTCAAAAATGATGTTCAACACTATTTTTCACACAGAGCGAGTCCATGCAACGTATTATGTGACTTGTTGAGCACCTTTTTACCCCTGAACTTATTTAGGTTTGTCATAACAAAGGGTTTGAATACTTACTGACTCAAGACATTTCACCTTTTCATTTTTTATGAATTTGTCAACATTTCTTTGACATTATGGGGTATTGTGTGTAGGCAGGCCAGTGACACAAAATCCCATTTTAAATTCTGGCTTTAACAACATTTTGAAAAAGTAAATGAGTGTGAATACCTTCTGTTTCATTTGTCTAGCTTTCAATCGATGCCAAGATGTTTCCTTGAATTACTACAAATGATTTCCTATAAATAGCCCAATTTGAAAGTATGCTGGCAGTACCAATTAGAAGGCACAGTACTAATTGGTACTGTGCATTCTGTGCTTTCCCTGATGACTGAAAGAGAAATGTGTCCTTTTCATTTGAAACTAAAGACGTCACTTGATCTGTTGTTCTCATGAACCAACCAACAAGGAAATGTATTCAGGAAATGTTCATAGAATTCTTTGCATTTGTTGTTCCTTCTGTGCAACAAGTAACACCCACATATTTCCTCACTGTTGTTTGCTGACCGTACTGTGAATTGTTCTGGTTGAAGAGATTTGAAAGCATTATGTAATTGGAAACGATACAGAAAACGTGATGTACACCAAGGATCAAGGTGATTTATAGCTATGTTTTCACATGTTGCAAGATGGTGAAAAACGTGCGACGGAAAGTATACAAAACAAACACACGACAATGCAATATAATGCTCATCTTTGCCCTGTAGCCTACTACTGTACCTAAACATCATAGTCTTTGGCACTTTGCAGCAGAAAAACAAGTGTTATTCACTCCATATTCAGATGTGTAGTGTATTGACATAAAGATCTACATGGTTAATAATACTATTGCATATAACAGTTAATAGTAATATTGGTACGTGCAGGTTGTGATATCGTATTCAAGGTCAAGGTACATTATTGGGGTGCGAAAGGCCAGATCATTCTGTTATTAAATGGGACGCTAAACATCATGGCTGTGTCTTGACTGCATTTTTTTCATGAGTAAATACTATTTATTTGCAGTATGTTGGTTCTTTTGGACTACTATTTATACTATTTGAATACCTGCCCTTATTGATGTCCTCCTTTGGATGTTTAGCAACAAAACCAACATGTGCACAACTAAGGGGCAAAAATACAGGGTTGGCTTAGATTGTTGACACCATATCAACTATATTTTGTCTCCAAATGTTTATTGAAAACATGAACACATTTGCACAATTAGCTTGTTGGGGCGGCAGGTAGCCGGTAGCCGGTAGCCTAGTGGTTAGAACGTTGTGGCCGTAACCAAAAGGGTGCTGGATCAAATCCCTGAGCTGACAAGGTAAAAACCTGCTGTTCTACCCCTGAGCAAGGCATTTAACCCACTGTTCCCCAGGTGCTGTAGATGTAGATTATGGCAGCCCCCCGCACCTCTCTGATTCAGAGCGGTTGGGTTAAGTGCAGAAGACCAATTTCAGTTGAATACATTTAGTTGTACAGCTGACTCGGTTAGTGACTTTTTTGCCATATTAGCATTGACATGAAATCAGTCAAAACACCTCAAAACAAGACATGGTATCAAGAACAAGATAAAACTAGCTGAAAACTAGATTCCCATGGCAGCTTCTTGTCATTGTTGCTCGCTATCTGACCGTTCAAAATCATAACAACATGCTGCATCCAGCACCATTTTCATGACGTTGTCAGCCAACCCATCTTTAGAAATATGTTTGAAACGTTTTAGAATTTCTCCATTTATCTAATGAACAGCAACATGGATTGTTGTCAACACCCACATTGCGCTGAAGTAGTATTTCTGGTCAGGCTTGCATACGAGTCAGACAGGGCTGTGGTGGTAACTGTTATTGTTGATACCCTCTCATTCTCGCACTCTCTCTCTCTCTCTCTCTCTCTCTCTCTCTCTCTCTCTCTCTCTCTCTCTCTCTCTCTCTCTCTCTCTCTCTCTCTCTCTCTCTCAGGTAATAGCTGTGTGTAATAGGATCTTCTACAGTGCCACAGGGTGCTACTAAAGCCTCGATAAACAGCAGGCCCCTCAGCCATTTAGTAATAAATGCATTAACACTCTGACCCCTCTCTCAGAACTCATATCTCCACGAATGGAGGGGAGGGGCGTATACAGGAGGATAGGGCAGATGTAGAGGTGCTCCATGCCCCGGGTGAAGAGTGCTGTATGGGCATGTCTTCCATCACCGCCCCCCTGAGTGTTGGATCTCTGGATCTCTGTGTAAATGACTCTTCTAATAAGATGTGTTTACCTACATGCTACAGCTCCAGGACATCACAGGTGAGGGAGGAAGTACTGACTATCTATGAAAACAAACAGAACAAGACAGACAAAAGAGAGAGGAGGACGAAACAGAAGAGAGAGAGAGAGTGTGAATGGGTGGAGATGTTACTCTCTCACAGAAGGATAGCTCAGTGTCTTTATAGTCGATTGGTGTACAGGTTTTGGTATGCTCCTTTCTGCTCCTATCCTGCGTCATATTCTAACGTCCTTCACTGATGCTCATACTATTCCTCGTTCCTGTTGGATCTCTTTTGTATTGTAGCTGATCTCCATAGGACAAGGTATTATGTACCTATAAATAATTAATTAGTTAAATAAAGTTTAAACATTTAATTGTTTATTTTTTGTATAAATAAATAAATAAACATTTATACCCAACATATTTATAACCCACACATATAACTTCTTAGCACACTGACATCCCATACATAATAATGTTTAGGCTCACTCAGATAACCTTGGTGTTCTGAGGATTCCCTATCAAGTGACTGAGTGGAGTTTCTATGTCATAACCAGTTTTGCTCCATTCCTTATCAGCACATTCTATCGTTCAGACCACTGATGATTATCATAACAGGTGTGTGTGTGTGTGTGTGTGTGTGTGTGTGTGTGTGTGTGTGTGTGTGTGTGTGTGTGTGTGTGTGTGTGTGTGTGTGTGTGTGTGTGTGTGTGTGTGTGTGTGTGTGTGTGTGTGTGTGTGTGTGTGTGTGAACGTGCGGTGTGAGTGAGTGAGTGAGTGAGTGAGTGAGTGAGTGAGTGAGTGAGTGAGTGAGTGAGTGAGTGAGTGAGTGAGTGAGTGAGTGAGTGAGTGGAAGCCAGGTGCATATAGAGTAGAGATCAAAAATCAGCCTTAGCTCAGGGCTGAATGGAAAGGAATGACCTTAACCCTACCGGCGCAACACTACCATGTTAGTCTCAGGCAGACAAAGTAGATGACTCCACCAGAGGTTTGTATACTACAGTAACTCCATTCAGCTCTGTCACAACAGCTTGGTCAGTTCAGCACCTTGGCAGCCGGTCTGTGGCTTGTGTTTGACCTGTGAGGAGGAGAGAAGAGACAGGTGGCGTTTCTGTCCCTTTGATACTCAATGTCCTTTTCTGTTCTGTTCTGCAGCCGAACCATGATGATGATGATTTCTTTCTGTGAGGAGGAGGGTTCGATAGACAGGTGGTCTCCCTGGATACTGAATGTACAGTACAGTATGTAAACATCCCCATAAGCCTGAGCTCTGGCTGCTGTCTGGGGTCTGTTCAGAAGGATACCACGTTACACAACGTTGAGCATTCGGATGGCGTTGTCTCTTGATGCTCAACATTCTGTTCTACAGCCCAACCCCATGATGATGACTGGGTGTACAAGATTAAACATCCTCCGGCGCATGAGCTCTGCATTCTTCCAAGAAGTCTGACAGTCTTCTTTGAAAGAGTGAAAACAGGCCCACTGTCTTACTCTCCACGTGGGAGCTCACTCTCAGTGCCTCTGGACCCCAATCAGCTCCAGTCACGAGTCACGCGTATAGCCATATTGAATTCTTTAGCGATATGACATTTTAGGATTCCTGTTTAATGAGCATATTTTATTCCCGTCATGAGGTTTTCAGGGGGCGTTTCACCGTTCACCCATCCTCACATTTTAGTACCTCCGTATTATAACCATATAGCCATTATAAATTAAAACAGACATATTTCCCCACATCTTGCCATATCTTCATTGACTATTCACATTTGCATTATTCAAAGCAGTCAATGGTTGTAAACAGACATGACTACATACAGTACATATGGCTATATGTCCACTGTTCACCCAAACAGTATACAGTAACAGTATTAGAAATTCTATAAAATATCTCATGTAGACAGACATACACGTATGGCTGGCCATATATTTTCGCTCCTACTGTCTAATCCAGTGGTTTCCCTGCCTATGTTAGTACACGGTGTGTTAGGTTACGTAAATGCAGACGTAAGTATTGAACGCAGGACTGGGAGGACTAGACCAGACCAGCTGGCAGTCGGTGGAAGGGGAGCCTAAAGTACAGTTGTGACATAACACTTCAAAAGGTTTGACTCCTAACAGAAGACAGCAGGGCTCTCCAACCCTGTTCCTGGAGAGCTACAGTACCCTCCTGTAGGTTATTGCTGCAACCGCAGAAGAGACTAATTCTGTCGAAGTGGGAATACAGCAACTCTGCCTAAGCAGACCCTTTGGGACAATGACTCCCATTGTTAGGGCGGAGACAAGACCATCTCGTCATTATATACAGTTTCTCTGATTCAGCATATCAACCAGCTAATTATTAGAATCAGGTGTGCGATATTAGGGTTGGAGTGAAAACCTACAGGAGGGTAGCTCTCCAGGAACAGGGTTGGAGTGAAAACCTACAGGAAGGTAGCTCTCCAGGAACAGGGTTGGAGTGAAAACCTACAGGACGGTAGTTCTCCAGAAACAGGGTTGGAGTGAAAACCTACAGGAAGGTAGCTCTCCAGGAACAGGGTTGGAGTGAAAACCTACAGGACGGTAGCTCTCCAGGAACAGGGTTGGAGTGAAAACCTACAGGATGGTAGCGCCCAGGAACAGGGTTGGAGTGAAAACCTACAGGACGGTAGCTCTCCAGGAACAGGGTTGGAGTGAAAACCTACAGGAAGGTAGCGCCCAGGAACAGGGTTGGAGTGAAAACCTACAGGACGGTAGCTCTCCAGGAACAGGGTTGGAGTGAAAACCTACAGGAAGGTAGCGCCCAGGAACAGGGTTGGAGTGAAAACCTACAGGACGGTAGCTCTCCAGGAACAGGGTTGGACAGCTCTGGTATACATTATATGTGTCACGCCTTGGTCATTGTATCTTGTGTTTTTGTTATATGTTTGGGTAGGCCAGGGTGTGACATGGGTTTATATGTTGTATTTCGTATTGGGGTTTGTATTAATTGGGAGTGTGTATTATTGGGGGTGTGTCTAGTTAGGCTTGGCTGCCTGAGGCGATTCCTAATTGGAGTCAGCTGATTCTCGTTGTCTCGGATTGGGAACCGTATTTAGGCAGCCTGAGTGCGCGTTGTATTTCGTGGGTGATTGTATCTGTCTTAGTGTTAGTCACCAGATAGGCTGTATTAGTTTCACTCGTTTTTTGTTTTTTGTATTTTTCAGTTATTTCATGTACCGCATTATTCTTCTTTAAAAGTCATGAGTAACCTACACGCTGCATTTCGGTCTGACTCACTTCAAACAACAGACGAACTTCATTACAGAATCACCCACCACCATTCACAGACCGAGCAGCGTGTGAACTGGCAGGATCTAAAGGAGGACGCTATGGACGGCAGAAGCAGGGATTATACAACGTGGGAAGAAATCGACAGGTGGGCGGCCGACCCAGAGCGAGTGCAGGAGCCCGCCTGGGATTCCCTACAGCAATGCGAAGAGGGCTATACACGGATGGAATCGAAAAGGAAAGCACGGCTATACAGAGTGAAAACCGTAGGTAACGGGGAAAGCGCAGAGAGAGAGTGGCAGAGTCAGGAGTCAGACCTGAGCCTACTCTCCCTGTTAATTGTGAGGAGCAGCAATATGAGGACTTCTGGTCTTGGGAGATGATATTAGACGGAAAAGGACCCTGGGCGCAGCCGGGAGAATATCGCCGTCCCAAGGAGGAAATAGAAGCAGCTAAAGCGGAGAGGCGCGAGTATGAGGAGGCAGCACTGCGACGCGGTTGGAAACCGGAAAGTCACCCCAAAAAATGTATTGGGGGGGGCTAAAAGGGAGAATAGTTATGCCAGGTAGGAAACCTGCGCATACTCCCTGTGCTCACCGTTGGGCTAGAGAGACCGGGCAGGCACCGTGTTATGCTATGGAGCGCACGGTGTTTCCAGTGCGGGTGCAGAGCCAGCTGCGACTCATACCAGCCCTTCCTATTGGCCGGGCTAGAGTGGGCATCGAGCCAGGTAAGCTTGGGCAGGCTCGGTGCTCAAGAGCTCCAGTGCGCCTGCACGGTCCGGTCTATCCAGAGCCACCTCTACACACCAGTCCTCCGGTAGCAGCTCCCCGCACCAGGCTTCCTGTGCGTGTCCTCGCGCCAGTACCACCAGTTCCGGCACCACGCACCAGGCCTCCAGTGCGCCTTGTCTGTCCAGCGCCACCAGTGCTTCCAGTCGGCCCAGCGCATCCAGTGCGCCTCGCCTGTTCAGCGCAGCCAGAACTTTTCTCCTCTCCTGCGCTGTTGGAGTCTCCCGCCTGTTCAGCGCAGCCAGAGCCTTTCTCCTCTCCTGCGCTGCCGGAGTCTCCTGTCTGTCCAGCGCCACCAGTGCTCCCAGTCGGCCCAGCGCGTCCAGTGCGCCTCGCCTGTTTAGCGCAGCCAGAGCTTTTCTCCTCTCCTGCGCTGTTGGAGTCTCCCGCCTGTTCAGCGCAGCCAGAGCCTTTCTCCCCTCCTGCGCTGCCGGAGTCTCCTGTCTGCCCAGCGCCACCAGTCGGCCCAGCGTCACCAGTCTGCCAGGATCCGCCAGAAGTGCCAGTCTGCCAAGATCTTCTAGATCGGCCAGACAACCTTAATCATCCAGGTCCACCAGCCAGCCAGGATTTACCGGAGCCTACTACCTGCCTGAGCTTCCTCTCAGTACTGAGCTTCCTTTCAGTACTAGGCTTCCTCTCTGTACTGGGCTCCCTCTCAGTACCGGGCTTCCCCTCAGTACTGGGCTGCTTCGGTCCCGGGCTGCCCCTCTGTCCTGAGATGCCCCTCTGTCCTGAGCTGCCCTGCTGTCCTGAGATGCCCCTCTATCCTGAACTGCCCCTCTATCCTGAGCTGCCCCTCTGTCCCGAGCTGCCCCTCTGTCCCGAGCTGCCCCTCTGTCCCGAGCTGCCACTCTGTCCCGAGCTGCCCCTCTGTCCCGGGCTGCCCCTCTGTCCCGGGCTGCCCCTCTGTCCCGAGCTGCCCCTCTGTCCCGAGCTGCCCCTCTGTCCTTAGCTGCTCCTCGGTCCCGAGCTGCCCCTCAGTTATGTGGGGATCAGGGTGAGGACTATTAGGCCATGGTCGGCGGAGAAGGTGGATTATCCTAGGACGCGTAGGGGAGGAACTAGGACATTTATGGAGTGGGGTCCACGTCCCGAGCCAGAACCGCCACCATGGACAGACGCCCACCCGTACCCTCCCTATGCTCTTGAGGTGCGTCCCGGAGTCCGCACCTTAGGGGGGGTTCTGTCACGCCTTGGTCATTGTATCTTGTGTTTTTGTTATATGTTTGGGTAGGCCAGGGTGTGACATGGGTTTATATGTTGTATTTCGTATTGGGGTTTGTATTAATTGGGAGTGTGTATTATTAGGGGTGTGTCTAGTTAGGCTTGGCTGCCTGAGGCGATTCCTAATTGGAGTCAGCTGATTCTCGTTGTCTCGGATTGGGAACCGTATTTAGGCAGCCTGAGTGCGCGTTGTATTTCGTGGGTGATTGTACCTGTCTTAGTGTTAGTCACCAGATAGGCTGTATTAGTTTCACTCGTTTGTTGTTTTTTGTATTTTTCAGTTATTTCATGTACCGCATTATTCTTCTTTAAAAGTCATGAGTAACCTACACGCTGCATTTCGGTCTGACTCACTTCAAACAACAGACGAACTTCATTACAATATGTATATGTTTATTTGTATTTATTTTGAACTTCTTGGTGTTTTTAATGTAAAAGATCTGATAGAGGAATATTTCCATATATTACTACCATGAAACTTGAAATTGATTTGATCAGAACTTTCTATAATTTAGCTTAATCTGAATATGTCCTTGAACGTCTCTCAAAAGACTTAACATCCTGTACTTGTCAGACCAGACCAATGGGACCAGGCCCATAGAGAGGTGTTAATTCCAGTGAGAAACAACCACGGTCAAACTAAATGTCACTTGATGTCCAGACAGAAGATAACAGGAAATGATTTTATTTCTATCCTGCAGCAAATACTGTAAATCACTAGCAAACAACCTGTTTGATTTTATGATGCTATAAATAGACCCAGGACAAAATGCATGTGAAACTTGTCTGGTTACACTCAGTACTTCTTTGTGATGCAAGCTCTCATTACCTGTTATTGTATCCACTGTGTTCCTTGGAGGAATAAGGAAGTGTTGTCCATGCTCTGTTTGGCTTGAGGCCTAATCTGAGAGAGGATGTTGTTCCTCAGTTGACAACCGCCTTGTTTCACCTGTCAACACTGGAGTCCTACCAACATCTGTTTGTGGCGCGGCTCCATGTCGGTGTGTGTGAGTGAGTGCGTAAGTGTGTGCATGTGTGCGTGTGTTTTCGTGTTTGCGTGTGCATCCTTGCGTGTGTGAATGACGTTAGCGTTCTGTTCACATTCCTTCCTTGCCTTGAGGGGAACGACTGGAGCAGGACATCAGTACAGAAGAATATTACTAAAAGAAATCCGTTCTCCTCATCTACCCTTTGGTTAAATAAGACTTGGTCTTTGTTTGCTTAATCCTTAGCTCTCTGGGCAACATCTTCTCTCAGATGAGGCCTCAAGTCAAACCGAGCATAGACAGCGCCTCCTTATTCCTTCAACACCCAGCACTACTGTACATTATCATCCCAACAGCTCTGTCCTTCCAGGTTGTGTGTTTGTTTTACTACCATAGTATCCTGTAGTGCAACATGAAGCTAATGTGGAAATCACTAATCCTAGGTAAAAGTAACTGTGTATCTGTGACGTATCTGTGGTTTGGGGACAAATGAAGGAAGTTGACTAAAGATGGGTGTGTTTGATCAGGAATATGATGACTGGTGTCTGGTTTATAAGGAACAATTTCATCTCATCAATCCAACTCCACCAACCCACCAACCCACAGAGATGTGCACGCACACACGCCCGCACACACGCACGCACACGGCATACAGACTCTCAGAATGGACAGCATATCAGAATGGATATACAGTATAATGGCTTTGCCATACATTAGGTAAGAGATCAATGGAATGCCGATTGATGGTGATGATAATACAATGTATTGGGAATGACATCCATACAAGCATTATACTCAGATTTATACACCCCAACACAGGGAGAAATGCATTCATAAACAATATTCTAATTGTAGTCTGATTATGATGGCCGACGAGGAGATTCTGGATCTATCTACCACGGGGGGATGAGTGTGTGGCGTTTACATGGTTCTGGTGGAACTGTTGCCTAATCCATTAAGATTGTTCGCCCCACTATGATACTCTCCCCTGTGGTATCGTCCAAACTTTACGTTTCAATAAAAATTATATCTTCTTCATTGATGGAAAATGTTTACAACTACGTGGAAGGTTTCTGAGGTCTAAAGATGTGTCCTTCCTTTCTGATGATGTTTTTCCTGTTCCGGCTCTTTGAGAGGAGCCGGCTTGGACAGCAGACATAGACCCGTCCTCCAGCCTCTAATGTTGACACCATGCCACCAGGCAGCCGATGATTAACTGTATGAATAGAAGTGCCACTCCCCTGCATGCCTGCATGGTGTTACTGCTCTTTATCCTGATGCCTGTGTAAAACCTGTTTACCAATTGACAATAACTAACACGGCCTGAGGTACAGTGCCTTGCGAAAGTATTCGCCCCCCTTGAACTTTGCAACCTTTTGCCACATTTCAGGCTTCAAACATAAAGATATAAAACTGTATTTTTTTGTGAAGAATCAACGACAAGTGGGACACAATCGTGAAGTGGAACGACATTTATTGGATATTTCAAACTTTTTAACAAATCAAAAACTGAAAAATTGGGCATGCAAAATTATTCAGCCCCCTTAAATTAATACTTTGTAGCACCACCTTTTGCTGCGATTACAGCTGTAAGTCGCTTGGGGTATGTCTCTATCAGTTTTGCACATCGAGAGACTGAATTTTTTTCCCATTCCTCCTTGCAAAACAGCTCGAGCTCAGTGAGGTTGGATGGAGAGCATTTGTGAACAGCAGTTTTCAGGTCTTTCCACAGATTCTCGATTGGATTCAGGTCTGACTTTGACTTGGCCATTCTAACACCTGGATATGTATATTTTTGAACCATTCCATTGTAGATTTTGCTTTATGTTTTGGATCATTGTCATGTTGGAAGACAAATCTCCGTCCCAGTCTCAGGTCTTTTGCAGACTCCATCAGGTTTTCTTCCAGAATGGTCCTGTATTTGGCTCCATCCATCTTCCCATCAATTTTAACCATCTTCCCTGTCCCTGCTGAAGAAAAGCAGGCCCAAACCATGATGCTGCCACCACCATGTTTGACAGTGGGGAGGGTGTGTTCAGGGTGATGAGCTGTGTTGCTTTTACGCCAAACATATCGTTTTGCATTGTTGCCAAAAAGTTCAATTTTGGTTTCATCTGACCAGAGCACCTTCTTCCACATGTTTGGTGTGTCTCCCAGGTGGCTTGTGGCAAACTTTAAATGACACTTTTTATGGATATCTTTAAGAAATGGCTTTCTTCTTGCCACTCTTCCATAAAGGCCAGATTTGTGCAATATACGACTGATTGTTGTCCTATGGACAGAGTCTCCCACCTCAGCTGTACATCTCTGCAGTTCATCCAGAGTGATCATGGGCCTCTTGGCTGCATCTCTGATCAGTCTTCTCCTTGTATGAGCTGAAAGTTTAGAGGGACGGCCAGGTCTTGGTAGATTTGCAGTGGTCTGTTACTCCTTCCATTTCAATATTATCGCTTGCACAGTGCTCCTTGGGATGTTTAAAGCTTGGGAAATCTTTTTTTATCCAAATCCGGCTTTAAACTTCTTCACAACAGTATCTCGGACCTGCCTGGTGTGTTCCTTGTTCTTCATGATGCTCTCTGCACTTTTAACGGACCTCTGAGACTATCACAGTGCAGGTGCATTTATACGGAGACTTGATTACACACAGGTGGATTGTATTTATCATCATTAGTCATTTAGGTCAACATTGGATCATTCAGAGATCCTCACTGAACTTCTGGAGAGAGTTTGCTGCACTGAAAGTAAAGGGGCTGAATAATTTTGCACGCCCAATTTTTCAGTTTTTGATTTGTTAAAAAAGTTTGGAATATCCAATAAATGTCGTTCCACTTCATGATTGTGTCCCACTTGTTGTTTATTCTTCACAAAAAAATACAGTTTTATATCTTTATGTTTGAAGGCTGAAATGTGGCAAAAGGTCGCAAAGTTCAAGAGGGCCGAATACTTTCGCAAGGCACTGTATCTGTAACTATGACCTACTGTCACTTCCTCATTCAAAACACACACACACCTGTTTGTGCTTTAGACACATGGGCCAAGCACGTTTTTCCCTTTAACTCGACAACAACATGGGACACGGATATTAACCAGCTCTTTTACTCCTATACCCGCCCAGCCACTCACTGTCACGACAGAATGTCAAGTGATTCCCGTTCACACGCCGCTACCGGGGATTCTTTAGAAATTGAGGGAGGACGATGGTGAGGAGAGAGGGAGGAGAGGTGAGGAGAGAGGGAGGAGAGGTGAGGAAAGAGGGAGCAGAGGGGAGGAGAGACAATACAGAGAGGCCCTCCTGCCCCTGGTTCCGGGGTATTATTAGCCTTCTGACGCAGGTGCCTTCCCCACGTCACGTCTGTCCTGTCAGTCACACCAAGCCCAGCACTGACTGACTAGGAGTGGCTGTTACCAGGGAAATCATGACTATGTTAACAATAAGCTGCTCAGGTCAATGATACCCGTGATGACGCCACTCTCTCCTCTTGTTGGCTCAACTTAACTAGTCTCATCAGGGCCCCTCATATTCATAAACTTGTAGAGGGAGACTGGTAGAGGGAGTCTGGTAGAGGGAGACTAGTCAGGGAGACTGTTAGAGGGAGACTGGTGGAGGGAGACTGGTAGAGGGAGCCTGATAGAGGGAGACTAGTAGAGGGAGACTGATAGAGGGAGACTGATAGAGGGAGACTAGTCAGGGAGATTAGTAGAGGGAGACTGGTAGAGGGAGACTGAGTAACAGGCTGACACCTTCCACAAACAAGAAAGCATGCTCACACTGAGACATGTCATTATAGCAGGCGTTATCAAGGTGGGGTCCGTAGACAGGAGTGAGTCCGCGGGCAGCAGTGGTTATCAAGCTGGGGTCCGTAGACAGGAGTGAGTCCGCGGGCGGCAGGGGTTATCAAGGTGGGGTTCGTAGACAGGAGGGAGTCCGCGGGCAGCAGGGGTTATCAAGGTGGGGTTTGTAGACAGGAGGGAGTCCGCGGGCGGCAGGGGTTATCAAGGTGGGGTCCGTAGACAGGAGGGAGTCCGCGGGCAGCAGGGGTTATCAAGGTGGGGTCCGTAGACAGGAGTGAGTCCGCGGGCGGCAGGGGTTATCAAGCTGGGGTCCGTAGACAGGAGTGAGTCCGCGGGCGGCAGGGGTTATCAAGGTGGGGTTCGTAGACAGGAGGGAGTCCGCGGGCGGCAGGGGTTATCAAGGTGGGGTTCGTAGACAGGAGGGAGTCCGCGGGCAGCAGGGGTTATCAAGGTGGGGTCCGTAGACAGGAGGGAGTCCGCGGGCAGCAGGGGTTATCAAGGTGGGGTCCGTAGACAGGAGGGAGTCTGCGGGCGGCAGTGGTTATCAAGGTGGGGTCCGTAGACAGGAGTGAGTCTGCGGGCGGCAGGGGTTATCAAGGTGGGGTCCGTAGACAGGAGGGAGTCTGCGGGCGGCAGTGGTTATCAAGGTGGGGTCCGTAGACAGGAGGGAGTCTGCGGGCGGCAGTGGTTATCAAGGTGGGGTCCGTAGACAGGAGGGAGTCTGCGGGCGGCAGTGGTTATCAAGGTGGGGTCCGTAGACAGGAGTGAGTCTGCGGGCGGCAGTGGTTATCAAGGTGGGGTCCGTAGACAGGAGTGAGTCTGCGGGCGGCAGTGGTTATCAAGGTGGGGTCCGTAGACAGGAGTGAGTCTGCGGGCGGCAGTGGTTATCAAGGTGGGGTCCGTAGACAGGAGTGAGTCTGCGGGCGGCAGTGGTTATCAAGGTGGGGTCCGTAGACAGGAGGGAGTCCGCGGGCAGCAGGTGTTCCACGGGCTGTGGAATAGTACTAACAACAACTGATTCAATTCATTTTTTAATAAGGTGCAATACAATGTAATATTATGAATCTATTAATTGATGTTCTTGACCCTGGGAAACCTGGGCCTGGGGGCTTACTGGAGTATTGTATCCATAGAACTCCACCAATAATACATTTCTCAACTCAATACCAAAATGTTTTTTCTTCTTTTTACCTAAAGGCACTGTAATTGAAGGTTTAAAACTGCAAAGGTTTTTCTCTGCCTCATGGAAAAATGTTTAGATGTTTTAGATGTCGGCTTTAATTAAAGCTGTAACAACAACAAAAATAATTCTGCCACATGACAAAATGTGTAGAATTGCAAGACATTTGCTTGAAAACTGCTAAATGTTTTTTCCGATGCCAAGAGGCGGGCCTTTAGAATGTTCCTTTCCAGAGCCCGAGACTTGGTTCATCCAGCCATGCACTGCCGAAGTCATAGTAAAATGCCTCTTTTATTTTATCCAACTCGAGTTCTGATGAGGGTGTCCCTGAATAGTTTGCAATCAAAATGGGGTCCCGGACCCAAAGAGTTTGAGAACCAGTGCATTATAGAGAGTGAGGTTTCTGGCTGGTCAGGCCAGTTTGGAAAAGTGTGAATGACCAGTTGTCGATAAAGACATGATTGAGATACAGACTGGTTGAAATTATACTGTAACAGAAACAAATGTTGTCCCCTACTTATGTGAAAAAAATGCAGGCTTATAATTCACAATAACCAGAGTAAAGGCTCTCGTCAATCTGCATCACTAAAGAGTTAATGATTGCGCTAGAAAATTTAAGGTAGTATAATTTCCGTTTGAGCCAACATACGGTATGTAGTGTTAACCGGAATGCAGTCTCCACAACTGCTGGAACATTGCCAATCGCGCTATAAAGCGGATTTTCAGCGCTACTGACTGAATAGAGCCCTAACTCTATCATTCTAGTAGACAGTTAAATAAAATGTTGTTCTTCTGATTCAATTGTTGTTGTTGTTATTATTTGTATTATTATTATTAGTCTATTACATGTCTACTCACTCTACAGAACATAAAATGTGTTTAGCCAATAGATCGTGTAAATAGCCCTCTAATGCGTATACTAAATGTGACTGAAGTATCCAATGACAGCAACAGGCTGGTCTCTGCTGACGCAAGGGAAGTGGGTATGTGCGCATGGCCGCTTGTAGTCTTCTGTGTCTTGAGGTAGCTCTTCATAAACCTGCCGAACAGCCAATCAGGACGTTTATGTTAATCCCATTTTTTTAAAACCCGTCAAAATGCCTCTAGCTGGATTACAGCTAGAAGTGTGTCACAGCGCAGGAGAATTTTGGAGATGCCACACAGTTCAGTTTACGGGTCTATGATTTGCATGTGCAGAACTCTCTCGGATCTTCAGCCTAGATTGTTTAGAAACTTCTGTTCTAAGTGAATCTGAGAAGCGCAACAGGAGCGATTTTGTTTGATTTCTTGTCGATTTCAAGTTTCATTCCAACTTCAAAATAAACACTTATTTTGGCAATTGCTTTGGTACTGCCCATAATAGCCTACATCAACTAAACTACCAAAGAATTGACTACTTTTCCAAATCCCATCGTCATGTCCTCCGGGGATGAGTCGGAGCAGAGTCGGCGGTTCTGTGTGTTGTCTTGGGAGCAGGTGCAGAGGTTGGACTCTATTCTCGGAGAGAGCGTCCCTATTCACGGACGCGGAAACTTCCCGACGCTCTCTGTACAGCCTCGGCAGATAGTGCAGGTCAGATAACCGATTTGGTCTGGGGAGTTCTGGAGCGCATGCTCATCTCATATGGCTGTTATTTTACATTATTTTAAATAGTTCAATATTGATCTAATTCAGTCTGATCATGAAGTGCTTTAGTGAATGAATAGCCAACTCAGGAATGTGCATGAAATCTATTTTTTTAAACGCACGAACGCTTGCACACTTTTACTCAGGTAGGCTACACACGCACACTCACAGTACATTGAAGTCGAACTTGATAGGTAGGCTAAGAAAAGTGTAAGGAAAACAGTGTATTTTGGGAGCATTCATCTTTGTGTAATATCATCATCTAGACCAGTCTCATTTCTCAGCACTGTGGCTGAGGATAAAAAGCTCCAATATTCTTCAATATCAGGTCAGATAACATCTGTGAATATGATTATTTGCCAGTGGTGTTGGCATGCTCATATACTGAATTGTTGCAATAGCCTACTCAAGGTATTGGAAGTATACTGGGGTGCCTTGGTAGCCTACATTTGAATATCCACCCATTGCAGTGAATCGTGACTTATGAATCCTCATGAGTGACAGTCATGTTATTTACATTCACTTCCACAGACAGGAGGAGATCTCAAGGAGCAGATGATCTAATGACTTAACTGACATTTTCCACTTTCTCATTCCAATGCTTCTGCCACCAGACATTTCATTGGTCAAGGAAACCATACAACTTGTACACAGGGAGAGACAGTAAAGTACATTGAATTATAATTGGCGGAGTACAGAGACTTTGAGAATGTAAAAGATTCCTCTCCAGTCTCTTTCATTGATGAAACGAATGCTTGTGATCTGTATTAATAGAGCAGACCTATGTGAAGGATGTATGCTCTATCCATGCTGTTCATCAGAGAAAATCCCCTGGCTGGAAAAGTCTACAGTGGGCTCTGGCTGGCCATGCAGCTCCATACCATCGGCAGTAAGCATTAGTGCATATCTCCAGTAACATGTTCCCTTCCTCTCTCCCCTACCTGGAAAACCAACTGATCCAAGCCAGGGCCTAAATAAGAAATGTCTTCATACAACCAGAAATGTGTTCTTCCAGGTGTTCCACAGGGCTCTCAATAGGGGCCGGTTCACTGAAACGCTGTCATCTGGATAACATCTGTTTATTGTCCGGCTCCATATTGTTGTGTGTGTGTCTGTGTGTGTCCGTGTGTGTCCGTGTGTGTCCGTGTGTGTCTGTGTGTGTCCGTGTGTGTCTGTGTGTGTCCGTGTGTGTCCGTGTGTGTCCGTGTGTGTCCGTGTGTGTCTGTGTGTGTCTGTGTGTGTCTGAGCAATGGGAGGTGTCAAAGAAAAGTCTCACTGTTGGTGATTTAGTGCACACGAGAAGTATCACACTTCATTTAGGGCAGTGGATTGTGGGTAGATAAGCCAACATTGGGTTGACAGCTCTGAGGAACTATACAATAGGCCTACACACACACACACGCACGCACACACACACACACACACACACACACACACACACACACACACACACACACACACACACACACACACACACACACACACACACACACACACACACACACAACACACACACACCACAGGGGGTTGGTGACAGGTTTTTTTTGTTGAGTATGAGTATTTTTTAATTGGGGAGGACAGATTTGTGGTAATGGTTGGTGCAGAAGGTGGAATGGTATCAAATGCATTAAACAAATGGTTTCCATTTGCTCCGTTTTCTGACATTATTATGAGCCGCAGCCTCCTGTGACACACACACACTAGCCAGTAGGCCTACCCAGTGGTGTTATACAGCTGAGATTACATATCCAGACATTGAATGTGTTTTAGTGTGTCAGATCAGATATTACCTCATGTTAACAGTAGGGTGGTAGAGGTAGAGCTAGGGGGCTAACCTGTTTTACTTGGCTTGGCCACCCAAGCAAACGGAACACACTTTTTCCAGGTTTGCTCAAATCTAATTCAGGGTGTAGATTCTAGAATAGAGTAGAATACAATAGAGATTGACTGAGTGCACAGTAGGGCAAAGCCTGAGTAAGATCTGGTTTCGTTTTTGTTTGTTGTTTCTTCATCCCTGCTCTTGTTTCACCATTGTGAGCTTACTGGAAGTGAGCTCTACTTTGCTGGGTGGCGGCGATGGCTTCCATTTCTGGGGCAGGATGGGGAAACTGGATTAGTTAGTCAGGCACTCGAGTAACAGGGGCCTTAGAGGGTCAGGACTCTTGACAAGGTTGACATGGTATGAGTAGACCCTAAACATTCACCTACTCACACACCCCAATACTAGCCCAGTCACCTGGTTCTGTTGTGGGCCCTGCCAGATTGTAAACCAACTCCTCTGTCGGTCTATTGTTGGTGAGACTGAATGACATGATGACACCACACGTCTCCATAGATAGAGTAACAGGAAAGGAACATATTTTGGGCTTACACTACAGTGTATAGCTCTGTTAGTCTTCTACATATAGGCGTGTGCATTCCTGTTGCTGGCTTTCAAGGAGGCCATTGCGGGGAAATGCCAACTGAACTCAACATTCTCTCTCTCTATGAGGTAGAATATTTTTTTTTTAAATTGAACTAGGCAAAACAGTTAATAATAAATTCTTATTTACAATGACGGCCTATTAACAGTGGGTTAACTGCCTTGTTCAGGGGCAGAACAACAGATTTTTATCTTGTCAGCTCGGGAATTCGATCCAGCAAACTTTCAGTTACTGGCCCAACGCTCTAACCGCTAGGCTACCTGCATCCCCAATAAATGCCATATCATCAGTCTAGTTTTATTATTGAGTACTGTATCACCAGTCTAGTTTTATTAATGAGTACTGTATCACCAGTCTAGTTGTATTAATGAGTACTGTATCATCAGTCTAGTGTTATTAATGAGTACTGTATCACCAGTCTAGTTTTATTAATGAGTACTGTATCACCAGTCTAGTTTTATTAATGAGTACTGTATCACCAGTCTAGTTGTATTAATGAGTACTGTATCACCTTTCTAGTGTTATTAATGAGTACTGTATCACCAGTCTAGTTTTATTAATGAGTACTGTATCACCAGTCTAGTTTTATTAATGAGTACTGTATCACCTTTCTAGTGTTATTAATGAGTACTGTATCACCAGTCTAGTTTTATTAATGAGTACTGTATCATCAGTCTAGTGTTATTAATGAGTACTGTATCATCAGTCTAGTGTTATTAATCAGTACTGTATCACCAGTCTAGTTTTATTAATGAGTACTGTATCATCAGTCTAGTGTTATTAATCAGTACTGTATCACCAGTCTAGTTTTATTAATGAGTACTGTATCATCAGTCTAGTGTTATTAATGAGTACTGCATCAACAGTCTAGTGTTATTAATCAATACTGTATCACCAGTCTAGTTTTATTAATGAGTACTGTATCATCAGTCTAGTGTTATTAATCAGTACTGTATCACCAGTCTAGTTTTATTAATGAGTACTGTATCACCAGTCTAGTGTTATTAATGAGTACTGTATCACCAGTCTAGTTTTATGATAATACATGCCATATCATCAGTCTAGTTTAATTAATGAGTACTGTATCACCAGTCTAGTTTTATTAATGAGTACTGTATCACCTTTCTCGTGTTATTAATGAGTACTGTATCACCAGTCTAGTTTTATTAATGAGTACTGTATCACCAGTCTAGATTTATGATAATACATGCCATATCATCAGTCTAGTTTAATTAATGAGTACTGTATCACCAGTCTTCTAGTCTAGTTTTATTAATGACTACTGTATCACCAGTCTAGTTTTATTAATGAGTACTGTATCACCTTAGTTTTATTAATGAGTACTATCACCAGTCTAGTTTATTAATGAGTACTGTATCACCAGTCTAGTTTTATTAATGAGTACTGTATCACCTTTCTAGTGTTATTAATGAGTACTGTATCACCAGTCTAGTTTTATTAATGAGTACTGTATCACCAGTCTAGTTTTATTAATGAGTACTGTATCACCAGTCTAGTTTTACTAATGAGTACTGTATCACCAGTCTAGTTTAATTAATGAGTACTGTATCACCAGTCTAGTTGTATGATAATAAATGCCATATCATCAGTCTAGTTTTATTAATGAGTACTGTATCACCAGTCTAGTTTTATTAATGAGTACTGTATCACCAGTCTAGTTTTATTAATGAGTACTGTATCACCAGTCTAGTTGTATTAATGAGTACTGTATCACCAGTCTAGTGTTATTAATGAGTACTGTATCACCAGTCTAGTTTTATTAATGAGTACTGTATCACCAGGCTAGTTTTATGATAATAAATGCATTATCATCAGTCTAGTTTTATGGTAATAAATACTGTATCACCAGTCTAGTTGTATAAATGAATGCTGGTTCAGTTGTCGTGACCACCCACAGCAAGGCAACAAATTCACCTCTGAGGAAAAACCCATCATCTGTTCCTGCTAGCCTACTGACAGTACCCTGAGTATAGTATGACTGGGCTGGGCTGTCTCTGCTTGCCTTCAGGGCTGACTGGACCGGATGCCAGGGTCATAGACTACTGAACATCTCATTCATTTACTGATGCCATTTACTTGGCTTGGCTGGGTCTTTCTGTGACTTTCTGTCCAGGCCAGGCAGTGCTCTAACTGGTGTCTAGGGGACCATGGGGTTTAGCTGGCTAATGGCTGTTTTTGACTCTGTTTTCCCACTAAAATAATAAAACACATTCAGGCTGCAGTCAGACTGAAGTTAAGTTCCAAATGGCAACCTATTCCCTATATAGTGCACTACGTAGGGAATAGGGTGCTATTTAGGAGACACACAGACTGAGGTAAATGGATTACTAGAGGAAACCCGACAGACTGGAGTAGGAATGCAAAGAGTCTGTACATAACGTGTCGCCAAGACATTGTCAACACCACACCGTCTGGTCAGTTTGTGGCTTTCTTTATACGTCTCTAGCTTCTCCTGGTCGACTTCGAGAGGAAGTGTCCCCCCTTAGCTCAACTTCACCCGGTGCTTGTTGCGTAACGCGGGAATGGAATGGCGTGCTTTTGGAGAGGTAGAAGAAAGGGCGTTACTTCTTACTTTTGGAGACCCTTTTGTGTTATAAGATATTATCAGTGGGTCGTACGTGCTTAATGTAAGTCTTACAAGTCATTATAACCATGTAATGCATTACACCTGGAGGCATTCAGGTTGACCTATTCCATTCAGTTAGACCTATTCCATTCAGTTAGACCTATTCCATTCAGTTAGACCTATTCCATTCAGTTAGACCTATTCCATTCAAGTTGACCTATTCCATTCAGTTAGACCTATTCCATTCAAGTTGACCTATTCCATTCAGTTAGACCTATTCCATTCAAGTTGACCTATTCCATTCAGTTAGACCTATTCCATTCAGTTAGACCTATTCCATTCAGTTAGACCTATTCCATTCAGTTAGACCTATTCCATTCAAGTTGACCTATTCCATTCAGTTAGACCTATTCCATTCAGTTAGACCTATTCCATTCAGTTAGACCTATTCCATTCAGGTTGACCTATTCCATTCAGGTTGACCTATTCCATTCAGGTTGACCTATTCCATTCAGTTAGACCTATTCCATTCAGTTAGACCTATTCCATTCAGGTTGACCCATTCAGGTTGACCTATTCCATTCAGGTTGACCTATTCCATTCAGTTAGACCTATTCCATTCAGTTAGACCTATTCCATTCAGTTAGACCTATTCCATTCAGGTTGACCTATTCCATTTAGGTTGACCTATTCCATTCAGGTTGACCTATTCCATTCAGTTAGACCTATTCCATTCAGTTAGACCTATTCAATTCAGTTAGACCTATTCCATTCAGGTTGACCTATTCCATTCAGGTTGACCCATTCCATTCAGTTAGACCTATTCCATTCAGTTAGACCTATTCCATTCAGTTAGACCTTTTCCATTCAAGTTGAGCTATTCCATTCAGGTTGACCTATTCCATTCAGTTAGACCTATTCCATTAGTTAGACCTATTCCATTCAGGTTGACCTATTCCATTCATGTTGACCTATTCCATTCAGTTAGACCTATTCCATTCAGGTTGACCTATTCCATTCAGGTTGACCTATTCCATTCAGGTTGACCTATTCCATTCAGGTTGACCTATTCCATTCAGGTTGACCTATTTCATTCAGTTAGACCTATTCCATTCAGGTTGACCTATTCTATTCATGTTGACCTATTCCATTCAGTTAGACCTATTCCATTCAGGTTGACCTATTCCATTCAGGTTGACCTATTCCATTCAGTTAGACCTATTCCATTCAGGTTGACCTATTCCATTCAGTTAGACCTATTCCATCCAGTTAGACCTATTCCATTCAGTTAGACCTATTCCATTCAGGTTGACCTATTCCATTCAGTTAGACCTATTCCATTCAGTTAGACCTATTCCATTCAGTTAGACCTATTCCATTCAGTTAGACCTATTCCATTCAGTTAGACCTATTCCATTCAGTTAGACCTATTCCATTCAGTTAGACCTATTCCATTCATGTTGACCTATTCCATTCAGTTAGACCTATTCCATTCAGTTAGACCTATTCCATTCAGTTAGACCTATTCCATTCAGGTTGACCTATTCCATTCATGTTGACCTATTCCATTCAGTTAGACCTATTCCATTCAGGTTGACCTATTCCATTCAGTTAGACCTATTCCATTCAGGTTGACCTATTCCATTTAGGTTGACCTATTCCATTCAGGTTGACCTATTCCATTCAGGTTGACCTATTCCATTCAGTTAGACCTATTCCATTCAGGTTGACCTATTCCATTCATGTTGACCTATTCCATTCAGTTAGACCTATTCCATTCAGTTAGACCTATTCCATTCAGGTTGACCTATTCCAGGTTAACCTATTCCATTCAGTTAGACCTATTCCATTCAGTTAGACCTACTTGTCATTGGACGCAGTAACATATCACACAGCCCATATTAAGGACAATTATTTCCTCATTGTTTGTTTCAGGCTAGCAGTATGTATAACTATCTTAATGGTATCATCATGGGTTGATACCTGATACCCAACCCTATGTTTGGTAAGGCGGTTATTACTGTTTATTATCATGAATACTGCTTTTAGCTTAGTCAAACCTAATTCCAAAATACGTACATATGCATATGGGTTCATTGAAGCATATATTCCAGTTTCTATGAATCATTGATTATTCCACGAGGACTCTGGGAAATGATTCATATATATTCTGGTGTTTGTTTCCACAGAAAGAAGGAAGAAGCCTTTAATATTCTGGATGTTTTTATTAGTGACCATCTGTCCGGAGGTCGGGTTACCAATAGAAACAGATTGCTTTGCTCACTGGAACACAGTAGGGTTCCATAAACTGCTTTTATTGCTTACTCAATTCTCTGTTAATTCCGCCCCTTAAAAGGATTGGCTTTGAAACTCAACATGTATTATTTCTTAACCTTTCGTTTACATTCTGAACCTTTTCCTCAATAGACCTTTTCATGGTGGTGTCATTTTTCATTGTGAGTACCACTACCCCTTCCCTTGGAACCCTGTCAGTAGCCATGGACCATATTAATATCCTTCAATCACACCACTGTGTGTTTCTCGGTCTGGGTAAAAGAGGCTACAATTAAAGGACAGGAAGGATTTTGCAAGAGTTTTGGCAGAGAGGGAGACAGCACATATTAAGCATGTCTCAATTTGCCTGTTTTTTTTTGTCTGTCTTTGTTTATAGGTTGGTAGGGAGGAGGCCGTAACCTAAATCCATGAATGGGGGATCTAGCTATGTTAAGTCAGAGACACGGCAGGACACTCCTTTCCTGGCATGGTGGTGAAGCCAACATAACCTAATTCCTCAGGCACAACTTTGTTTGCATGTGTGTTCCCGAAACAAATGTATAGGCTCCCCACTTGGTACAGACGTCAATTCAACAGCTATTCATTGAAATTACGTGGAAACAACATTGATTCAATCAGTGTGAATCAGGCAGCATAGTACTGAGGGCATTCCTATCTTTTTATTTACCTTTATTTAACTAGACAAGTCTGTTAAGAACACATTCTTATTTTCAATAACAGCCTAGGAACAGTGGGTTAACTGCCTGTTCAGGGGCAGAACGACAGATTTGTTTGTACCTTGTCAGCTTGGGGATATGAACTTGCAACCTTTCGGTAACTAGTCCAACGCTCTAACCACTAGGCTACCCTGCCGCCCCATCTTGAGCTGGTTAAAACCATATTTCATTGTGGGTGGTGACTGATACAGATATCCACTTTGTAATGAAATGGTGGCACTGTAGCAAAGTTGTGGACAACAACTGCATAAAATAGGTATTTTGATAGTAAAGAGAGTGGGTAGCTTATGTTGTTATGTCTATCTTATGCTTAAATGGTGAACTTGATCCGACCTGGAAATGGAAATAGATTGTATGTGGTTGTGTACATATACAGACTAGATACCAGATACCTAGTTGAATACTTGGATGAGTGTCTGGATAAAGATACCAAGTGTGTGTACTTGGTAATCCTGGTCAGGCCTGTTAAGTATTGTCCCAGTTTCTTGTTTTCCTCGTTGGAGTGTTGTGAGTTGGAGTGTCCGCTGCCTTTAGCTTCCCTTAACTCCAGGATCCACCCCAGATGGTTCTGTTCTGTGACGCAATAAGCTCATGAACCATTTCTTTACCAAGTACAGTATGCTGTTTATATTACCAAATAGGGAAAATATGTTTTCAGTATGGCGCAATCATACCAGAGTTTATAAGTTCACAAGCCAACCCCATTTGTCTACGTCTCACAGATGTGTAATGTTTCTTTTCGATAACCTCCAGGTCAGCTGGGTTTCCTCCAGAAGTTAGAGACAAAAGACATGCACTGGCTTGCTGTGTTCCACAGAAAAATCTCTGATTCTCCATGCATTACAATCAGAGGCTGTATCTCTCTGTGTGAGGAAAAAGACAGACATCTTTGTCTTTTAAGAACGGCAATAGGAGTATATGAACAAATTAAAAGGCTGTGCATTGCAAAAAAAAGCAGAAACTCTTCTCACAATCTTTTGATAGTAATGATTACATTTGCTATTCCACGTGGTTGCTTGTCATTATTTGGGTCGTTCCCACTAATTCAGTGCCTTTTTAGAAGTGTAACTAGATTTCACCTAATTGCAATATTCTGTCATAAAGAGCACATGTTCAACTTAATCAAAAACATGCTTTCCCATCTCAAGAGTTCAAATGTAAAAAATACTATAGCAAAGTGACAGGGTTGACAATTTCATCTTAAATCAGCCTTAAATCCCTCAAATGCTAAAACATTTCTAGCCCGTGTATCTATGGGTAACAGGTTTGACATGTTATGCTCGACCTGCTCAGTTTTCCACCACAAAACACTAGAAAAGGGGACAAGAGTAGAACCAAGCTCGCCTGCTTTTACACTATGACTTGACTATTATATGTTCAATGTTTATTTTGAAAAAAAAAATAATTAAAAAGGAATAGTTTCACCATATTAAAATGAGAGTTCAGTTCACATAACAGGGTTGACCTTAAAATGAGGGACAGACGTAAATGAATCACTAATCACATTAAATAAATAATCATCTTCAGACATTACTTTTTCAAGCAACAAAATAACTCTTGCTTTTGGGGGGGGGGGGGTTAGTGGGTTGAAATCATCCTAGAAGTGACACAGGGTTGACGGAGGGACATGTCAAAATGTTGCATTTTGGCCCTTTAGGAAGCCTTTATTCATATATAAAATCAGATTTATTTACTTCTCAATGTGGTCTCTATTAAAAATAAACTTCATTTAATATAACAGGCTTCTAAAATGCAATATTGGTGCACAATATCTACTTAAAATATCAAAGGGACGCAAAAGGAACTATTTTCGTGGAACGACCCATTAACTGTTTGGTTCCTCTTTACGCCCCCCTGGGTTGCTCTCTATTCTCATCCACACAACAAATTATTGGATGCTTGTATTTTATCTTTACTGTTATGAGCATACGCTGAAAGCAAGGTGAACCATTCCTTGATTGAAATGTAAATATTACCATTTTTTTTAAAAGTGGCAGTGACCATGAAAGCTATGTCTCAACTTGCAATGGCATGCATTTTCAGTGCATAGTTCTTTGAATGAATCACCTTAGTTTGTATGGATATCTCTCTCTTAGATCACGAACATATCTCGGCCGCAGATCATTCATAGATATCGCTCAGGTGTCAAACTCATTCCATGGAGGGCCATGTGTCTGCAGGTTTTCACTCCACCCTTGTACTTGATTGATCAGTTAAGGTCACTGATTAGGCAGGAACTCTCCTCACTTGGTTGTCTAGGTCTTAAAATTAAAAGGAAAAAAACAAAAACCATGGAATGAGTTTGACACCCCTGCTCTATCAGATCACTTGAAAGCAACAACAAAACAAAATACGTATTTGATCGGAAAAGAAAATTGACAATAAAGTGTACTAATAATACCTCTCAGATCACTAACCCATGTTTCTCTATCTCTTCTGTGCAGGTGGTTCGGGCGCGTCTGCAGGAGCGTGGTGTGGTGGTCCGGGATGTGAAGCTGAACGGTTCAGCAGCCAGCTATGTGCTCCACCAGGACACCGGCCTGGGCTACAAGGACCTGGACCTTATCTTTGGCCTAAACCTGACTGATGACAAGACCTTTCGTGTGGTTAAAGATGTGGTCCTGGACAGCCTGGTGGACTTCCTACCTCCGGGGCTCAGCCGTGTCTCGCCCATGACCCTCAAAGAGGCCTACGTCCAGAAGCTGGTGAAGGTGTGCAACGACACAGACCGCTGGAGCCTGATCTCCCTCTCCAACAACACGGGGAAGAACGTGGAGCTGAAGTTTGTGGACTCTCTGCGGAGGCAGTTTGAGTTCAGCGTGGACTCGTTCCAGATCGGTCTGGACTCACTGCTGCTGTTCGACCGCTGCTCAGAGACGGCCATGTCCATGTCTGAGAGCTTCCACCCCACCGTGGTCGGAGAGAGCATGTACGGGGACTTCCAGGAGGCCCTGGGACACCTCCGCACCAGGACCATAGCCACGCACAGCCCTGAGGAGATCCGGGGCGGAGGACTGCTGAAGTACTGCCACCTGCTAGTGCGGGGGTTTAAACCGGACTCAGAGGCTCATATGAAGCTGCTGCAACGCTACATGTGCTCTCGTTTCTTCATCGACTTCCCAGACATTGGCGAGCAGCAGCGTAAGCTGGAAGCGTATCTCCAGAACCACTTCAACGGCATGGAGGACAAGCGCTATGACTGCCTGGTGACGCTGCGGCATGTGGTGGACGAGAGCACCGTGTGCCTGATGGGCCATGAGCGCCGCCAGACGCTGGCACTGATCTCAGCGCTGGCGCTACGGGCCATGGCAGAGCAGAACGCCATCCCGGCCCTGGCTAATATCACCTGTTACTACCAGCCGGCGCCTTACGTCAGGGACGTCAACTTCAGTAACTACTACATAGCGCGGGTCCAGTCGCCCATGGGTAGCTCTTATAGTAACTCTTACCACAGAACATGGCTTCCTTGCAGCTGAGTGATGTGGATCTGTGTAAGAGGACTGTGTTGTATGTTGTGTTTTTTAAGCTTCTAGTTTCTCTGTTTTAGTCTCAAATGGTACCCTATTCCCTATATAGTGCAGTACTTCACATGACCAGGAAACTATATTGGGAATAGGGTGCCATTTGAGACACACCTCTGTCTCATGGTAACGTGAGCAGAGCAGTTTGATAGAGTGCTTTGCTCAGTCCACCTGTAGCAAAATGGCTTCTTGTGGGAGACTTGAGGACAAAGTCCAATGAGGACCAAAAAAAAGGAAACATCTGTATTGAATTGTATCTTTTTGCCAAATCTTCAACTGCAACCATTCCCACTAAGTTATGTCAATGAATACTGCTGTAAATCTGATTTGAGACGTTGTTATGATGTTTTGTTAGCTTTTTTTTCTGAAGCGTTGGCTTCTTTGTTATATGTTTGGTGAAGACTGGTGGTCTATTTTGATGTGTGGAAAACGGTTGAAATGTGATGGAATAACTTTTCAGCTTCCCAGTCGCGATGAGGGACTTTAAGTGTATTTGGATCCATAAAAGGAAATATAAGAAACCGGAAATCTGAATTCTGTTCTGACTGTGGTTTCAACGGATCTTTTCATTTGAAGATGTAAGGACCAAATAATACCATTTTTGTGTAGCGTGAAGAAAACAAAACAGACTTTTGTGATTCTAAGTGCCTGAAATACCAATCAACATCTTAAAGTAGCTTACTTTGTAAATGAAATAACTGTTTTTGGATCTTTTTCACCCAGGTTACTGTACATTTCTCGATCCAGGGTCAGGGTATTTCTTTCTCAAATAATAAAAAAAGATACAAAATGGAAACATTGGTGTTATCTCCTTCTTCCTCTATCTAAGTATCTAATAGGTTACAGATCGTCCCTTTGGAATGTGAAGACAGACACAGACATGCAGGGCAAGCAGGTGAAAGGGTCCGTCTCTGTACGACTTAGCAGAGGCATTAAAGGTGCAATCTGCTAAATGTATAGCTGTTTAATTGTCATTTCAATTAATGGTATACCCACTGACATACCCCATCCCTCAGCTTAAAATAATTTTAGGGTTGCTGTTTGTGGAAACACAAATTAGCTGTGGCTTTAAATCTGCTTAAGTCTCCTCTCTCCTACTGTATCATGCACTGTGGGGCGTCCCTTCAATAGAAATATAATCTATTCTTTCCATTTCTATGATCTCATCAGTCTGACACCAAGGCCCCAAGACACACAAACACTTCCTTGTTCTGTTCTGTTCCCACCCCCTCAACGTTAACATGGGAAACTGAATCCCCTCTGCCCTCGTAGCCATCCATACATTAGTTACGCCTGCATGTCGTCCATAATGTCTCATGAGGGGTTTCCTGTATCATTGGAAAGAGATGGCTGTTGCCTGTCTTTTATGAGTTGTATTCTGTGTGTTTTGGCTGAGCAGGCAGCTGAGGGCCAGGCTGTCAGACTGAGAAGTTCGAGGTATTATTGTATTGCATTGCATGCCTTTTGGGGACGAGGCTCGTTTATCTTAAAGGATTGTTATGCATTACCCCACGCTCGTCACTGAATACTCTTACCATGTCTCCCTGGTCCTACATCTGTTCGTTCTGTCTTGCCATTGGCCAAAAATGAGTTGGCTATACAACACAAACAGATCTGGGAACAGGCTCGGGCTCTATTCAATTCACATCATGGAAGGTCAGTTTTACAGCATGATTTCAATTTAAAGACAATGCTCCGATATATCGGTGGCTGCATTCACGTTAAACACGGCAAATGTCTGATCAATCGGAAATGACCGTACATTTCTATTGCGGAGTCTGTAACGCATCAGCCCTGGTCTTTCTCTGAACTTTGACCCTGGTGTGTTCTGCATGTCTGAGCCCTGGGCATTTGCAACATCAAGCAGTGGAGTGTAGAACAGACACCCCTGATAGAAATTGAACACAGGGAATTTGGCCTATTATTATAACAGTTAACTGAGAAAAACACCGCAAGTGACAAATGAGTTCTTTATAAAAGTTCATTTGAGAGGAAAAGAGTCTGTCATCGGGATGAAAATGTGAGGAGGAAACTCTCCCTCTCTGGAATAGAGCTGTCAGAGCTGTTGGTTCCTTTATCCCGTACAGAGAAGGCAGGAGAAAGAGAACATGGAGACAAGTAGGAACACCCTTGGAGCTTTCCCCTGGAAGAAACACACACACACTCCTGCACTGAGACACTGACACACGGGTTGTCGTCGTCTCACTGCTTCTTTAACTAACAAACCATTTCTTTCTGTGCTTGGTACACCAGACCTCATGACTCACCCACAGAGCTGTGTGTGTGTGCGCATTAGTATTGGTATTTTATTAGGATCTATTATAGGGCTGTAATAAAAAGTGCTTTTGGAACTTTTGGGGTGTCATGTGGGACATAGCCAGAGTCCCCAGTAGTTTTGAACATCTCTACCTCAGCAGGAACAGCTTCTGCTCATCTCCTCCTGTCTTCTGTGGGCGGCGTGGGTGGGCTGCCCTCTATTACACACAGCCATGAGGGTAGGCATGTTTCTCTGTCTCCCACCACAGACTGTACAGCCTAATTTGACCCACTATCATATTTTCCTCACTGAGTCATCTGCTGTGAATGCCAAGCCCACTGTCCTCACTGTGTGTGTGTGTGGTGTGCATGTGTGCGTGTTTTTCTGTCTGGGTCAGGCTGATAGGATCATAGAACTATTGGTTTTCAGAACTTCTTGTGTGTGTGTGTGTGTGTGTGTGTGTGTGTGTGTGTGTGTGTGTGTGTGTGTGTGTGTGTGTGTGTGTGTGTGTGTGTGTGTGTGTGTGTGTGTGTGTGTGTGTGTGTGTGTGTGTGTGTGTGTGTGTGTGTGTGTGTGTGTGTGTGTGTGTGTGTGTGTGTGTGTGTGTGTGTGTGTGTGTGTGTGTGTGTGCGTGTGTGTAGGTGTGTCTGATTGTCTGATTGTCTGTCTGGGTCAGGCTGATAGGATCTTAGGAATATTTGCTGGCTGTTTAGAGCCTCTTCAGTGTGTGTGTGAGTGTGTGTGCACATGTTTTTGAGCTGGGGTAGGGAAGAGGTCCATCAGAGGTGCCCCAGAGGATAAACACGGTCTCCACAGTAACAAGCCTCACATCACCACACCAACCCCCAACTGTCCTGCACTGGTGGTCACTGCGGAAACCAGGATATACATAAATAAACAACACATTTCTAAATAAAGTGGCTGAATTTGGTCTGAAGAGGACCAAAAATAATCTTGTGATACACTGAGGGCCAAGGACAAAATTAATTAGTAGTGTATTAGCTTGGAATCCAAACTAACTATCGTTCTCTTTCAGTATTGTTTCAGAGAAATGTACAGTTTGGACTCCAGACTAGTAATGTATATATGGGATTTTTCTTTATCATGACATAGTTATATAATATAATAATAATAATATATGCCATTTAGCAGACGCTTTTATCCAAAGCGACTTACAGTCATGTGTGCATACATTCTACGTATGGGTGGTCCCCGGGATTGAACCCACTACCCTGGCATTACAAGCGCCATGCTCTACCAACTGAGCTACAGGACCACCACTCAACTACTTGAGATATATTGTTTATTTCCTGAGATATATCTTTCCTGATGAGTCCTAGAAGAAACCAAAGCCTGGAGTAGTGAAGGGTATGGAGATTCCACCATCCACACACCTTGACAAGCAGCATGGTGAGCTAGAAAGAAGAAAAGTAAAATAGGGTGAAGGAGGAAAAGAGAAGGAAAGGAGAAGTGATTACAACGTGAGGAGGGACATCGGCAAATTAGAAGGCAAGCCAAAGACAGCTGTGCTTTTATATCAAGCTTGGTAGCCAACATCATGTACATGAAATACAAACAGTGTCGTAAAAGAACTAAGTATAACAAAAATGCCCCAATCAAGAAGTTATCAAACCAAATAAATACCCTAATTCAAGATGCAGTGAATTAATGGGTGCAAGCAGATTGATAGTTATTTCAATCTTTATGGTGTAGAATGGAGGAAGTGGTGCTGGAGGTTCTCCTATAAACTCTGTTATTTACACTGCATGGCCTGGATCCCAAATGGCACCATATTCTCTATTTAAGTGCACGACTTTTGACCATGGCCCATAGGGCATAGGTTGCCATTTGGGATGCAAACATGGTGATGCTCCATCATCATGCAGGCAGATTACAGGAGCTGCAAAGCAGAACTTTTATTTGTAGACACTGGGGCATTCATAGTGGCTGCTGCCTTGTTGATGGTGTTTATTGGTTGCCTTGAAAGCCACTGCTAAGACTGGTCCCAGATCTGTTTGTGCTGTATCAGTAGCGATGTGTGGGGAAGCCAAATCAGGGGAAAAAATACATATTACAACCTACATGTGGTGATAATTGTGTTGTTTGCTCTATAACCTGGTAGTTCATATGCCTTGACACCGTGATATATAGGTCAAAGGCCGAGACAATAAGAAGACACAGTGGCAGAATAAATTCAACCACCTTTGTTTAATCACAGAGAGCAACCTCTGTCCGGTGAAGTTCACAAAGCATATTGCAGGTGTGGTCAAGCAAGTTAATATTTCCAACATTTTCAGACTAATCAACAAATATTGATTTATAACCACAGAAAGTTACCCCAAGTCACAGAGAAAACAACATCATCAAATCACCTCTGCTTAGTCTAGTACAGTGACAACTAAAAGATACCAAAAACGATTTAGTCCTATCAACGTCAACTAAATATGATGTGGCTGTCCATGTTACTGATTTGTGTGCATGTGTTTGTGTGTGCAAGTAGAAAAAACATGTTGACTTACCCATCCTGCTCTTTCATGTTGCTTAAACAATCTATGAATCTGTCAAACAATACACGCTTTCAGTCTGTCCTAGGCCACCTGGCTAAAATGCTTTCTCGCTAGCCTTAGCCTTAACTTCCTTTCATGGGCAACACCATTATAATCATTAGCCAGAATGGAGAATTAAGTAAAACCACAAGTCCAAATCCCTATCTCCATTCATTGTTAATTTAGGAAATCGCTAGCAAGTGTCGCGTCTTTGGATATGCTGGTTTAAGTGATATGACATGCTATTCTATAAAATAATTTATCTGTAATTAATATTACCCGACTAAGCTAATCATGTAAATGTAATTAACTAGAATGTCGGGGATCCACTAAAGGATGTTTATAGAGCTGTTATCTTCCAAATAAACTCTTAAAGACCTGGTAATCTCTTACCTCAATAGCAGTCAATATTAATCGTCACCTTATTTCAGTCTCATCTGAAAGGTGTAAATTATTCTTGGCTAACAAGTTGAATTGGCAATACAAAATTTGGTTTAATTATTTATTCACTAAATACCTAAATAATCACACTGAATTACATCTACACAGAATGGATCATACATTGATTACAAATTATGTCATTAAGGAAGATGTCCCTTGCGGACGGAACAGATATGACGGATGGTTACACAAAGAAAGGGGGTTGGCTTTTGAACAAAAGAGCGGAAAGACTGAGGAACAAATATATTTTGTGTCTATCGGGCCGTAGGCAGCTATGCTATCGTAAATACAGTATCTTATGCATTCTAAATTACCACCCATTTGAAAAAGGAAAATGCAATAAATATTTACTCTGAGCTGCGCTTCTGTAGATTGCTCGTAGATAGAAGACCGGATTGCCCAGCATGGATCTCTTGTCCTGAAGAATGCCTAGTGGTGAACTGGAGCGTGGTAGAATGGATACTCTGTCCGTCCTCTCCTAGCCCACGTTTACAGCTGCTGTTGCTAACGCAACGGCTAGGAGATACTTTAGTGAATAAGAGTTCAAAGTTCATATCAAGTTGCCATATTCTGGCTGGTATAGTCGAAATTCATCCTTTCAGCGTGTTGATCGTCATCTTCACATTGAAATTCGATGCTAATTTCGTTAGGTTCTTGTCGTTCAACCAGAGCTCACGCCGATGCTGGCTTAGTTTTGTATTAGATCTTTGTCCTTTCAACGTGGGGACCGCAAGTCCTCACATCCTTGGAACAGAAAGTTGGATTTTCGTCAATGGGCTTATATCGGGGTGAAGAGAAGGGCGTGTTTCATAGTTTACAACTAATGTCTGTTCACTTGGTCGGGGCCTCTGAGTGAGCAGGGTTTCTTTATACCAAACCGTGCTCTCAATTAAGAAGCTAAAATTACATTTAATCTTTTCACAAATTGTTTCATATTTAAACATTTAAATAACACAACAATTCCATGTGAATCTGATTCAAACTGAACCAAGATTCAGTTTATGGCATCCTGTCATTAGTAGTAATGTCTCAGACAACAACTGATCTGAGATCATATTCATTAAGTACCAACACATATTTTCAATTGGTTGGATTATCGAAATATGGTTCCGTTTCCAACCTTTTGATGTTACCCGACTCTCTATGTTACAAAGGCTTTACAAGAGTCAACTCTATAAAGTAGAGAGAGCGAAAAGGGGAAAGGTATTTATGGGGGTCATAAACCTCCCCCAACAGACCAACGTCATGACACTCGCCACCGGAGGACAACGACACAACGAGATGCAGCAATTCAACTTTTTTCTGTCAATGATGTTTGACTTTTGATGTGATGGGATTAATGTAAAACCAAATACAAACTTCCCTTGACACTATCATGGCAGGCCAAATGCTTGTTGGCTTCCATTGCATTCAATGCTACGGCTGGCAACAATGTCACTGTTCTTTTGACCAGACAGCATTACATAGATGGATTACACATAAGTGAGATACATTCAGCTTCTTGCAAACTGAGGGAAATGTATGTAACACCGAGATGAAAGATGCAAAATAATGTATGTTTTTTTCTTGGTCCATTTTTTGGGGAAGCATGTCTTCCCTTGGCATCCATGAATACACGTCACTGTGCTGTATAGCTAACACGCAAGCATAGGTGTTGGCAGACAGTACAAACAGATCTGGGACCAGGTTAGGTTGCCTCCATAAATTGGATGAAATCCTTAGTTAGCCAACATAAGGTTCGCTGTGACCACACTCTATGAAGGAGTCAAGTTTGTCACCACTCTAGTTAAACTCTCTTTCATTCAAATAGCCTATTGGGTCCAATGTGTGTGTAGTCATTAGAAATTTCCCAGAGAGAACTTTTTCAACCTCTGACCTTCTTCACTATGTCCTTGGCTGAACATGCTGTACCACCAGTTTATCCATATTCTGCTCTTCGGGGGAGACGTTAGCTAACCTGCATATTATGACTGGCATCATAGATACTCCACAGAGCCCTTCTCTGTGTTCTCATGACCAATATGGGTGGAAATGGAACGTTCCCTGAATCTTATCCTGTTGAAACATTCCCAGACTGAAAAATAATGAACACAGTTCTTAGGAGAGACAACCAGACCATATGACAGGGTGGAGTCTGTAAACAAAGAACGAAGCACATTCGGAGTGTGTCAGACAACGTCCAAAATGGCACCCTATTCCCAACATAGTGCACTACTTTTGACCAGAGTACTATGGGCTCTGGTCAAAATAAGTGCATTATGTAGGGAATAGAGTTCCATTTTGGATTTATCCACAGACAATTTTAGAAATGTCCACTGTAAATGGAAATGTCTTGAAATGGACAAAAGGTATTTTTATATTGGCTGGTGAGAGGTGGAGGTGAAACACTCATACGCACACACAGATACACAGGCACGTGACACACAAATAGCACTGTTACCGTGTGATGTCATCACAGCATCAAAAGGCTAAAACTAATGTTATTACAACAACCATTGAAGAACATCTACTTGGGCCCAAACACCAGCTTGCTTTCATTTAGTTTTGAGACGGGATAGGCGGGGGGGGAAGGTGAGGGGGGTAGGACGAGCAGTCCACAAGGAGAGGGGTCTCTGCCCCATCCAGCCTGCTTCCTGTCAGCCACAGTAAACACTGGCCTTCTGAAAGGTGGCACTGTTTGTCCCCCCTGAAACCCCGACCTCATCAATATTAATGTCCACTGTATAGTGAATGGCGCCACCGACTGTTAACAGGCTTCTCCCTCTCAACAGGGCAAGATACTCCAACACCCCTGGCAGAGCGCGTGCGCGCGCACACAGACACACACACACAAACACACACAAAAGGAAATCAGACTGATCTTTGGGAACTCTTCTGCCCCTGATACTGTGGATCAGCCTGGGCATGTGGAGTTCCTTACTCTAGGCCTGGTGTGCATATGGATCGGTTTAGACTTATGGAGCCAGACTGCTGGCTGGCTGGCAAACAGAATGTCTTATAGCTCAAGGGAGCGCTTAGGGTGGCTTCGCTTCCATTTATGTTTTATCACTACAGGTAAATTATAAAAGGAGCAGATGTTTAATCACCTACTACATGAGGTGTGAATGTACAGTTGAAGTCAGAAGTTTACATACACTTAGGTTGGAGTAATTAAAAATCATTTTTCAATCCATCCAAAAATATCTTGTTAACAAACTATAGTTTTGGCAAGTCGGTTTGGACATCTAATTTGTGCATGACACAAGTAATTTTTTTACAGACAGATTATTTCACTTATATTTCACTGTATCACAATTTTATTGGGTCAGAAGTTTACATACATTAAGTTGACTGTGCATTTAAACAGCTTGGAAAATTCCAGAAAAATTATGTCATGGCTTTAGAAGCTTCTGGTAGGCTAATTGACATAATTTGAGTCAATTGGAGGTGTACCTGTGGATGTATTTCAAGGCCTACCTTCAAACTCAGTATCTCTTTGCTTGACATCATGGGAAAATCAAAAGAAATCAGCCAAGACCTACACAAGTCTGGTTCATCCTTGGGGGCAATATTCAAATGCCTGAAGGTACCACGTTCATCTGTAAAAACAATAGTACGCAAGTATAAACACCATGGGACTACGCAGCCGTCATATTGCTCAGAAAGGAGACACGTTCTGTCTCCTAGAGAAGAATGTACTTTGGTTCGAAAAGGTCAAATCAATACCAGAACAACAGCAAAGGACCTTGTGAAGATGCTAGAGGAAACAGGTACAAAAGTATCTATATCCACAGTAAAACGAGTCCCGTATCGACAAAACCTGAAAGGCCGCTCAGCAAGGAAGAAGCCACTGCTCCAAAACCACCATAAAAAAGCCAGACTACGGTTTGCAACTGCACATGGGGACAAAGATCATACTTTTTGGAGAAATGTCCTCTGGTCTGATGAAACAAAAACAGAACTGTTTGGCAATAATGACCATCGTTATGTTTAGAGGAAAAAGGGGGAGGCTTGCAATCCGAAGAACACCATCCCAACCGTGAAGCACGGGGGTGGCAGCATCATGTGTGGGGGTGCTTTTCTGCAGGAGGGACTGGTGCACTTCACAAAATTGATTGTATCATGAGGCAGGAAAATTATGTGGATATATTGAAGAAACATCTCAAGACATCAGTCAGGAAGTTAAAGCTTGGTCGCAAATGGGTCTTCCAAATGGACAATGACCCCAAGCATACTTCCAAAGTTGTGGCAAAATGACTTAAGGACAACAAAGTCAAGGTATTGGAGTGGCCATCAAAAAGCCCTGACCTCAATCCTATAGACAATTTGTGGGCAGAACTGAAAAAGCGTGTGGAGCAAGGAGTTCTAGAAACCTGACTCAGTGACAGCAGCTCTGTCAGGAGGAATGGGCCAAAATTCATCCAATTTATTGTGGGAATCTTGTGGAAGTCTACCTGAAACGTTTGACCGAAGTTAAACAATTTAAAGGCAACGCTACCAAATACTCATTGAGTGTATGTAAACTTCTGACCCAATGGGAATGTGATATCATGATTGATTGCAAACTTCATCATTCCTCCTCCACCTGGTCATCCCCTGCTTGACAAATTAAACAGGCTGTGTTATGTATCACAATTATCTAATAGCATAACATATATGATATGACTTCTCCTCCCCTGCCCTCCTTGCAGGCCCTTATTCCAGGAGGCCTATCGTATACATCTCCCTCCCCTCCCCTGCCCTGCCCCATCGTACACAGTAGAACAAATATCTATCCTATAACTCTGAATAAATCCTCCACAGTCATCTGCACATCTGCTGGAGGGCTGCGTTGAGGCGTGAACAAACTATCCCACATCTGGAAGCCACAATATGAGAGCTGGACAGGCTGGCCCGGGGCTGGGCAGGGTTGGACGGCGAGGAGCATACCTCTTTGTTCCAAGAAGACCATAGGTCAATAAGTCAACTAAATATATATGGAACATATTTGGGAGAACAAATGTTAAACATAACTTTCCACATTTTGGTATAAAAGGTTTTCACCCTCTCCATTACATAGGTACAGGTGGTTGGAAATGAAAAATGTTGTCTTTTGGGTCATACAGTGCATTCGGAAAATATTCAGACCGCTTCCCTTTTTCCACATTTCGTAATGTTACAGCCATTCTTCTAAGATGGATTAAAACACACAGCAATCTACCCCATAATTGCAAAGTGAAAACAGGTTTTTAGAAATGTTTGCAAATGTATGAAAAATACATTCAGAAATACCTTAACTTCTTGTGACTCTCAAAATTGATCCCAGGTGCATCCTGTTTCCATGAGATGTTTCTACAACTTGATTGGAGTCCACCTGTGGTAAATTCAATTGATTGGACATGATTTGGGAAGGCAAACAGTTGACAGTGCACGTCAGAGCAAAAACCAAGTCACGAGGTCGAAGGAATTGTCCATACAACTCCGAGACAGGATTGTGTTGAGGCACAGATCTGGGGAAAGGTACCAAACATTTCTGCAGAATTGAAGATCCCCAAGAACAGAGTGGCCTCCATCATTCTTAAATGTAAGAAGTTTGGAACCACCAAGACTCTTCCTGGAGCTGGCCACCTGGCCAAACTGAGCAATCGAGGGAGAAGGGCCTTGGTCAGGGAGGTGACCCAAGAACCCAATGGTCACTCTGACAGAACCCTAGAGTTCCTCTGTGGATATGAGAGAACCTTCCAGAAGGACAGCCAATCACTCCACCGATCAGGCCTTTATGTTAGAGTGGCCAGACAGAAGCCACTCCTCAGTAAAAGTCACATGACAGCCCTCTTGGAGCATCTAAAGACTCTCAGACCATGAGAAACAAGATTCTCTGGTGTGATGAAACAAAGTTTGAACTCTTTGGCCTGAGTGTGAGACATGGTAAGGTTGAACGTTGTTACAGAGAAGAGACCAGACAAGGAATCAGTGGTTAAGGATAAACATAATACTTTACTGAGAAACGATAAAGGAAGGATCACAGTAACACTGGGAAAACAACAAACATTAAGTCTCGAAAACTCACTCAAGAGACAAATGCACATAATTCAAGTTTCAGCAAAGGACAACAGAAAACACATCACTTTTAACAGGGAAATCATAATGAGTAAATAGAACACACCTGGGTGTCGTTAATGTCTCTAGGACGGTCTCTGCCACCATCTGGTGACAGTTGAAATCCTGACAGAATGGCAAGTGTCATGTCTGGAAACCTGGCACCATCCCTATGGTGAAGCATGGTGATGGCAGCATCATGCTGTGGGGATGTTTTTCAGCTGGAGGGATTGGGAGACTCATCAGGATCGAGGCAAAGATGAACAGAGCAAATTACAGAGAGATCCTTAATGAAAACCTGCTCCAGAGCACTCAGGACCTCAGACTGGGGTGAAGTTTCACAATGACCCACAGCCAAGACAAGCAGGAGTGGCTTCGGGACTCTGAATGTCCTTGATTGGCCAAGTTAGAGCTGATCGAACATCTCATATCATACTTACCAGTTTGGAAACATTACCAAACTTTACCTAAATGGCCTGGATTTAATCCTGGATTACTTGACTAAATCATTTTGGGAAAAACAAATCGGTTTCCAATGTCATCACACAAGTGTATTATTGTTGTATTCATACCAGCCTACCAGTAAGGGAGAGTGGTGTATGTTGAGTAATGTTTTACATTCAGCAACACTATGGGAAATATAGTATTATTTCTAACAAAGATATCTACATATACTTCAGGATGTTGTATATCCCTTGAAATATTCAGAATTCATGTAAACATTACAGTTTTGAAAGCATAACTTGTTCAAAGTGGTCTCTTGGCACAACTTACCCCAAACGTCTGTACTGAATGAAATATTAACAATACTTTTAAAATCATAGCTAGGTTTCCATGCAAATATTCTAAAATCCACATTAAGAAAATATGCCTTTTCCTCATTTTCCTTGTTAAAAGTCTAAAGTTCAATGTTTTTCCATCACATTTTTAAACTCTACTGATAGTTTTGTCACAATAACTGTTGCTTTAAAGAGCAAATTGGGTGGTTGAAGCTCATTTACTGCATTTCTATACAATAAAAATGTTTTAATTTGAGCAAGGCGTCCCACTAGCAGGACAACTTCCGGTGAAACTGGGGGGACGCATTTCAAATAAATAATCATAAGAATTATGGATATTAAACATTTAGGTACATATCAGTCGAAAGCTTAAATTCTTGTTACTCTAACTGCACTGTCCGATTTACAGTTGCCATTACAGAGAAAGAATGCTATGCGATTGTATGAGGACGGCACCCCACATCAAAATATTTTCCCACCGGCACAGGTTTCATGAATTCACAAATAGTGATTAAATATTCACTTACTTTTTGAAACTCTTCCTCTGATTTGTCATCCAAAGGGTCCCAGCTATAACATGTAGTGTAGTTTTGTTAGATAAAATCCTTCAATATATACCAAAAAGTCTGTTTAATTGGCACCATCAATTTGAGTAATACACTTGTTCAACATGCAGAGAAAGGGATCCGAAAATCTACCGCTAAACTTTGTTTCAAAAGTCAAAATATGTTTCTATTGACTCCTCAGATACCCTAAAATGTAATCAAACTAAAATATTTCTTAAGGAAAGAAGTACGTAGGAAAATTATTTTAGCAGGTGTGTCTTGTCTTCATCGCGTGCCCAAACACGAATTTCCAAGACTGTGTCCTTCTACTAAAACTCATATTTCTTATTCATTTTGGAAGTTACAAGCCTGAAACCTTGACCATAGACTGCTGACGCCCAGTGGAAGCCATAGGAATTTCATCCTGGGAGCTAGAATTGAGTATGCCTTCATACTTGAGCATGGGCTCTCAAAAAAAAGATTCTGGTTGGTTTTTCTTTGGATTTTCTCCTACCATAATCTATTGTGTTATAGGCTCCTACATTATTTCTACAAACTTCAAAGTGTTTCTATCACAATGGTACAAATTATATGCATATTATGGCTTCAGGGCCTGAGTAACAGGCAATTTACTCTGGGCACGTCAGTCAGAAGGAAATTGAGAAACAGGACCCGAGCCCTAAGTTAAAATGCTATTTGGATAATAGCAAAAACAAGCAAAAATTACACCAACCATTATCACCTTGGCTGCTGTAGGTTCACTCACCTCAGTCAATCTACAAACTCATAGCACATTAGCTATTCAATTGTCTTCATATGTAGGTACGGCCACGCACACAGCTACAATGATGCGCTTTCATGGTTGGTTTAGGACCTCATATTGAAGCTATAGAGACCCCAATAATTAATTGTGTGTATGGTTTCCTCGAAACAATGATTGCTCAATTTACCATTTTGGCTCAACATACCCTGTTGGCTCAACTTACCCTACTCTCCCCTACACCAGCACAATGTTGCTAATTTCTCTTCTAGGATGATAGGATCTCCCTGGTGTCATGTTTTGTCTTATATTGTCTTGTCATTTTGCTTTTCCTTCTGTTCGTTTTCCCCCTGCTGGTCTTTTTAGGTTCGTTCCCTTTTTTCTCTCTCCCTCCCTCTCTCTCTTCTCTCTATTGTTCCGTTCCTGCTCCCAGCTGTTCCTATTCCCCTAATCAATCATTTAGTCTTCCCACACCTGTTCCCTATCTTGTCCTCTGATTAGAGTCCCTATTTCTCCCCTTGTTTTCCGTTTCAGTCCTGTCGGATCCTTGTATATTGTTCACCGTGCTGTGTCTTTGTATCGCCCTGTCATGTCGTGTTTCCCGCAGATGCTGCGTGGTGAGCAGGTGTCTGAGTCTGCTACGGTCAAGTGCCTTCCCGAGGCAACCTGCAGTTTATTATCGAGTCTCCAGTCAGTTCTCGTGATTACGAGTGGAATTGTTTTTTATGCTTTATTTACCGCTCCGATTTGTCTAGGAGTATTGCTATTTCCTTTAACTGGATTAAAGACTCTGTTTTCGCCAAGTCGCTTTTGGGTCCTCATTCACCTGCATAACAGAAGGATCCGACCAAAGAATGGACCCAGCGACTACAGACGCTCGTAACACTGCCGTCGAGATCCAAGGAGCCATGCTCGGCAGACACGAGCAGGAATTGTCTGCTGCTCGTCATGCCATGGAGAACCTGGCCGCTCAGGTTTCCGACCTCTCTGGACAGTTCCAGAGTCTTCGTCTCGTGCCACCTGTTACTTCCTGGTCTGCCGAGCCTCCGGAACCTAGGGTTAATAACCCACCTTGCTACTCCGGGCAGCCCAAGGAGTGCCGCTCCTTTCTCACCCAGTGTGATATTGTGTTCTCTCTCCAACCCAACACATACTCTAGAGAGAGAGCTCGGGTTGCTTACGTCATTTCACTCCTTACTGGCCGGGCTCGAGAGTGGGGCAAAGCTATCTGGGAGGCAAGGGCTGATTGTTCAAACAATTACCAGAACTTTAAAGAGGAGATGATTCGGGTTTTTGACCATTCAGTTTTTGGTAGGGAGGCTTCTAGGGCCCTGGCTTCCCTATGCCAATGTGATCGATCCATAACGGATTACTCTATAGAGTTTTGCACTCTTGCTGCCTCTAGTGACTGGAACGAGCCGGCGCTGCTCGCTCGTTTTCTGGAGGGACTCCACGCAGTGGTTAAAGATGAGATTCTCTCCCGGGAGGTTCCTTCCAGTGTGGACTCTTTGATTGCTCTCGCCATCCGCATAGAACGACGGGTAGATCTTCGTCACCAAGCTCGTGGAAGAGAGCTCGCGTCAACGGTGTTTCCCTGCTCTGCATCGCAACCATCTCCCTCCTCTGGCTCAGAGACTGAGCCCATGCAGCTGGGAGGTATTCGCATCTCGACTAAGGAGAGGGAACGGAGGATCACCAACCGCCTGTGCCTCTATTGCGGATTTGATGGACATTTTGTCAATTCATGTCCAGTAAAAGCCAGAGCTCTTCAGTAAGCGGAGGGCTACTGGTGAGCGCTACTACTCAGGTCTCTCCATCTAGATCCTGTACTACTATGTCGGTCCATCTACGCTGGACCGGTTCGGGTGCTACATGCAGTGCCTTGATAGACTCTGGGGCTGAGGGTTGTTTCATGGACGAAGCATGGGCTCGGAAACATGACATTCCTTTCAGACAGTTAGACAAGCCTACGCCCATGTTCGCCTTAGATGGTAGTCATCTTCCCTGTATCAGATTTGAGACACTACCTTTAACCCTCACAGTATCTGGTAACCACAGTGAGACTATTTCTTTTTTGATTTTTCGTTCACCTTTTACACCTGTTGTTTTGGGTCATCCCTGGCTAGTATGTCATAATCCTTCTATTAATTGGTCTAGTAATTCTATCCTATCCTGGAACGTTTCTTGTCATGTGAAGTGTTTAATGTCTGCCATCCCTCCCATTTCTTCTGTCCCCACTTCTCAGGAGGAACCTGGCGATTTGACAGGAGTGCCGGAGGAATATCATGATCTGCGCACGGTCTTCAGTCGGTCCCGAGCCAACTCCCTTCCTCCTCACCGGTCGTATGATTGTAGTATTGATCTCCTTCCGGGGACCACTCCTCCTCGGGGTAGACTATACTCTCTGTCGGCTCCCGAACGTAAGGCTCTCGAGGATTATTTGTCTGTGTCTCTTGACGCCGGTACCATAGTGCCTTCTTCCTCTCCGGCCGGGGCGGGGTTTTTTTTTGTTAAGAAAAAGGACGGTACTCTGCGCCCCTGCGTGGATTATCGAGGGCTGAATGACATAACGGTTAAGAATCGTTATCCGCTTCCCCTTATGTCATCAGCCTTCGAGATTCTGCAGGGAGCCAGGTGCTTTACTAAGTTGGACCTTCGTAACGCTTACCATCTCGTGCGCATCAGAGAGGGGGACGAGTGGAAAACGGCGTTTAACACTCCGTTAGGGCATTTTGAGTACCGGGTTCTGCCGTTTGGTCTCGCCAATGCGCCAGCTGTTTTTCAGGCATTAGTTAATGATGTTCTGAGAGACATGCTGAACATCTTTGTTTTTGTCTACCTTGACGATATCCTGATTTTTTCACCGTCACTCGAGATTCATGTTCAGCACGTTCGACGTGTTCTCCAGCGCCTTTTAGAGAATTGTCTCTACGTGAAGGCTGAGAAGTGCTCTTTTCATGTCTCCTCCGTTACTTTTCTCGATTCCGTTATTTCCGCTGAAGGCATTCAGATGGATTCCGCTAAGGTCCAAGCTGTCAGTGAGTGGCCCGTTCCTAGGTCACGTGTCGAGTTGCAGCGCTTTCTAGGTTTCGCTAATTTCTATCGGCGTTTCATTCGTAATTTCGGTCAAGTTGCTGCCCCTCTCACAGCTCTTACTTCTGTCAAGACGTGTTTTAAGTGGTCCGGTTCCGCCCAGGGAGCTTTTGATCTTCTAAAATAACGTTTTACGTCCGCTCCTATCCTCGTTACTCCTGACGTCACTAGACAATTCATTGTCGAGGTTGACGCTTCAGAGGTAGGCGTGGGAGCCATTCTATCCCAGCGCTTCCAGTCTGACGATAAGGTTCATCCGTGCGCTTATTTTTCTCATCGCCTGTCGCCATCTGAACGCAACTATGATGTGGGTAACCGCGAACTGCTCGCCATCCGCTTAGCCCTAGGCGAATGGCGACAGTGGTTGGAGGGGGCGACCGTTCCTTTGTCGTTTGGACAGACCATAAGAACCTTGAGTACATCCGTTCTGCCAAACGACTTAATGCTCGTCAAGCTCGTTGGGCGTTATTTTTCGCTCGTTTCGAGTTTGTGATTTCTTACCGTCCGGGTAGCAAGAACACCAAGCCTGATGCCTTATCCCGTCTTTTTAGTTCTTCTGTGGCTTCTACTGATCCCGAGGGGATTCTTCCTTATGGGCGTGTTGTCGGGTTGACAGTCTGGGGAATTGAAAGACAGGTTAAGCAAGCACTCACGCACACTGCGTCGCCGCGCGCTTGTCCTAGTAACCTTCTTTTCGTTCCTGTTTCCACTCGTCTGGCTGTTCTTCAGTGGGCTCACTCTGCCAAGTTAGCTGGTCATCCCGGTGTTCGAGGCACTCTTGCTTCTATTCGCCAGCGCTTTTGGTGGCCGACTCAGGAGCGTGACACGCGCCGTTTCGTGGCTGCTTGTTCGGACTGCGCGCAGACTAAGTCAGGTAACTCTCCTCCTGCCGGTCGTCTCAGACCGCTCCCCATTCCTTCTCGACCATGGTCTCACATCGCCCTAGACTTCATTACCGGTCTGCCTTTGTCTGCGGGGAAGACTGTGATTCTTACGGTTGTCGATAGGTTCTCTAAGGCGGCACATTTCATTCCTCTCGCTAAACTTCCTTCCGCTAAGGAGACGGCACAGATCATCATCGAGAATGTGTTCAGAATTCATGGCCTCCCGTTAGACGCCGTTTCAGACAGAGGTCCGCAATTCACGTCACAGTTTTGGAGGGAGTTCTGTCGTTTGATTGGTGCGTCCGTCAGTCTCTCTTCCGGGTTTCATCCCCAGTCTAACGGTCAAGCAGAGAGGGCCAATCAGACGATTGGTCGCATACTACGCAGCCTTTCTTTCAGAAACCCTGCGTCTTGGGCAGAACAGCTCCCCTGGGCAGAATACGCTCACAACTCGCTTCCTTCGTCTGCTACCGGGTTATCTCCGTTTCAGAGTAGTCTGGGTTACCAGCCTCCTCTGTTCTCATCCCAGCTTGCCGAGTCCAGCGTTCCCTCCGCTCAAGCGTTTGTCCAACGTTGTGAGTGCACCTGGAGGAGGGTGAGGTCTGCACTTTGCCGTTACAGGGCACAGACTGTGAGAGCCGCCAATAAACGTAGGATTAAGAGTCCAAGGTATTGTTGCGGCCAGAGAGTGTGGCTTTCCACTCGCAACCTTCCTCTTACGACAGCTTCTCGTAAGTTGACTCCGCGGTTCATTGGTCCGTTCCGTGTCTCCCAGGTCGTCAATCCTGTCGCTGTGCGACAGCTTCTTCCGCGACATCTTCGTCGCGTCCATCCTGTCTTCCATGTCTCCTGTGTCAAGCTCTTTCTTCGCACCCCGTTCGTCTTCCCTCCCCCCTCCCGTCCTTGTCGAGCGCACCTATTTACAAGGTACGTAGGATCATGGACATGCGTTCTCGGGGACGGGGTCACCAATACTTAGTGGATTGGGAGGGTTACGGTCCTGAGGAGAGGAGTTGGGTTCCGTCTCGGGACGTGCTGGACCGTTCACTGATTGATGATTTCCTCCGTTGCCGCCAGGATTCCTCCTCGAGTGCGCCAGGAGGCGCTCGGTGAGTGGGGGGGTACTGTCATGTTTTGTCTTATATTGTCTTGTCATTTTGCTTTTCCTTCTGTTCGTTTTCCCCCTGCTGGTCTTTTTAGGTTCGTTCCCTTTTTTCTCTCTCCCTCCCTCTCTCTCTTCTCTCTATCGTTCCGTTCCTGCTCCCAGCTGTTCCTATTCCCCTAATCAATCATTTAGTCTTCCCACACCTGTTCCCTATCTTGTCCTCTGATTAGAGTCCCTATTTCTCCCCTTGTTTTCCGTTTCAGTCCTGTCGGATCCTTGTATATTGTTCACCGTGCTGTCTTTGTATCGCCCTGTCGTGTCGTGTTTCCCTCAGATGCTGCGTGGTGAGCAGGTGTCTGAGTCTGCTACGGTCAAGTGCCTTCCCGAGGCAACCTGCAGTTTATTATCGAGTCTCCAGTCAGTTCTCGTGATTACGAGTGGAATTGTTTTTTATGCTTTATTTACCGCTCTGATTTGTCTAGGAGTATTGCTATTTCCTTTAACTGGATTAAAGACTCTGTTTTCGCCAAGTCGCTTTTGGGTCCTCATTCACCTGCATAACACCTGGACTGTGTGATGGCTGGGGTGGAGAAGTAGAGATCTTGTGGCCACATGGCAGAGGTTTCAGCCTGGCTTGGTTTCAGGGGGAAATGACATTCAGTCATTCTCCAACATAGAGAGGAGAGGAATATGCTCTGAGTGTGCAGTCTGAGGGCTCGGGTGCTAGTGGCTGGGGGGCAAAGAAACAGTAGGCTGAAGAAAAAAAGGTGCTTCCCTTCTAGATTCCCTACATTTATCTCTGACACACACACACACACACACACACACACACACACACACACACACACACACACACACACACACACACACACACACACACACACACACACACACACACACACACACACACACACACACACACACACACACACACACACGCACTGTCTTTACAGCTGAGTGATTGCATGAGCATTTGTCAAGCATTCTTTTGTTACCCCTGTTTGAATTCCAGAGTAGTGCTTCTTCCCTGGGTGTGAAGCAATACACAGCAGCAGTAGCTGTCTGGAATAATCTGTTTGAGAGGAGTGAGGGGTTATTGTACAAAGGATCTGCAGACAGACAGGCTGTACTGCCATATCAGAGCAGACATTCCAGTGGAAGGGTGAGGGAGGGTGAGGAGGAGAGGAGGTAGGAAGAGGAGGTGAGGGAGGGTGAGATAGAGGAGAGAAGAGGTAGGAAGAGGAGGGGGGAGGGTGAGGAGGAGGGGAGGGAGGAATATGAGGTGAGAGAGGGTGAGATGGAGGGGAGAAGAGGAGGTGAGGGAGATGGGGAGGAGGGGAGGTAGGAAGAGGAGGGGAGGTAGGAAGAAGAGGTGAGGGAGTGTGAGGAGGAGGGGAGAGGAGCTGGGAAGAGGTGGTAAGGGAGGGTGAGGAGGAGGGGAGGGAGGGAGGAATAGGGGGTGAGGGAGGGTGAGGAGGAGGGGAGGGAGGAATAGGAGGTGAGGGAGTGTGAGGAGGAGGGGAGAGGAGGTAGGAAGAGGAAGTGAGGGAGGGTGAGGAGGAGGGGAGGGAGGAATAGGAGGGGAGGCAGGAATATGAGGTGAGGGAGGGTGAGGAGGAGGGGAGGTAGGAAGAGGTGACGGAGTCTGCTGCTATAACGTACACCCCTCTCTTTCTCTCTCTCTCTAAAAGTCAAGTTCCTGAACCATTCTCCTCCTCCTGGTAATCATTAACATGATATCACCCTACAGGAGCCTTCAGAATGATTCTATTTAGAGGAGGAAAAATAATCTGGAGTTAGCTTTCATCTCCCATCCTCCATGGTATCTCCCTCTCCTCTCCTCCTTCTCTCCTCTAAACACGTTCATCTTCTCCGTCTTTCTCCAATGTATCAAATATTTGCTCTTCTCTGGGCCCTGTTTATTTTCTGGAGTGTGTTTGCAGCATTGGTCAGTCGATATGGCACCCTATTCACTATGTAGTGCACTACTTTTGATCAGGGTGCATCAAAAGTAGTGCACTATATAGAGAATAAGGTTCCATTTGGGAGGGCCCCCAGTGTTTGGGTTAGCAGCAGGGGTCTGAGTCTGGTCCGGCCAGGGCTCTGAGTGCACTGGTCCATTGGCTGCTGGCCCTCGTTGGGCAAACTGGGACCTGGAGGCCCAGACACTAAGACCATTCAGCCAGCCGGTTCCCGCCTAGCACACATAGGATTGAGTTAGGACACACACACACTATCTCTCACACACAAACACACACACACAGGATAAAGTCAGGATTGTTTGATGGCCAGTGGCAATGCCAGGAATGCTGAGCTCCAGTCCCTCTCTGGGAAAAAAGGTATTCGATCTACCTCATATTCGATCTACCCCCCGTTCACCCTCCCCTTCTCTCTTGGTTATGAAAGTCTGCTGCAGCCTAAGAACAATTATGGGGGTGAAGAAAACTCTGTTCTGTATGGAAGGATACAGAAATATACAGTATATGCTGATTCTATCAAATGGAACTACTTTAACCGGTCAGGGAATATTCCTACTTGGCAGTACACGGAAAAGGCTCCTTCTTTAATACATAGATTGTATTTACTGTAGTAAAGTAGTTTAATACCTGTATCTATTGGAACAATGCTTTTGGTCTTGGCTCTTCATGAAAACAATATAGTTAAGGGTTAAGATCCCCAAAAGATGGGCTTGTGCTTTATCTTGTGTATAATAGAGCATAATAATTTCCATTGGCTTCGGCGAACACAAGATAGAATCATCTCTCATCTCATTAAACAGTTTTACCACATGCAGAGCCATGACCCAGCAGCTTCACAGAGACAAAATCCATGCAGTTCTAATTTGTCCAATCTTTGGCAGGAGCCCTCCGTGACTGTATGAACACGAATCAACTCAGTCAGCCAGACACACACACACTCTCACACACACATCCGACAGTGGCGTGAGCTTGTCCCAGAGGAGAGCAGTTAGGGAGGATGTGGAATAAAGATTCCAACAGGCTTCCTCAGATGTCTGCCACACAATCAAGGCCAAGGCCAAGGAGCTGGTGAATACTACTCATCTCATCAGTTTCATGATACTAGATAATATAAGACCTCTCCATATTAAATTGTGCCGTCGACCCAGTATGAAGAAATAGTCCTGTCTATTCAGTGAAATGAATCCCTACTCATCCCATTTTGATTGCACACACGGATATTCTATTCCTTCTTGGTTAAGTGGGGGCAGCGGAGAATTGGTTTTCGAAAGATAATCAGCTGCTCTTGGAGCAAAATGGAATCTTTAAAAAAACTATGGATTTTGGCATTGCGTCCTAAATTAAATGGATAGTCCATCTGTAGATTCTGCGGATAGTCTGCAGATATTTTGCAGAACATCTGTAGATGGACTACAGGACCTATCTTGTTGAAATTCAAGAGACATGCTACATGTTACATATCGTTTGTAGAGCATCTACAGATGGACTATCCAAACTAAGTGTTAGTGATAGTTGTAGAGCATCTACAGATGGTCTATCCAAACTAAAAATGTTAGTGATAGTTTGTAGAGCATCTACAGATGGACTATCCAAACGAAGTGTTAGTGATAGATGTAGAGCATCTACAGATGGTCTGTCCGAACTAAGTGTTAGTGATAGCTTGTAGAGAATCTACAGATGGACTATCCAAACTAAGCGTTAGTGATAGTTGTAGAGCATCTACAGATGGTCTATCCAAACTAAGTGTTAGTGATAGTTTGTAGAGAATCTACAGATGGACTATCCAAACTAAGTGTTAGTGATAGTTGTAGAGCATCTACAGATGGTCTATCCAAAATAAGTGTTAGTGATAGTTGTAGAGCATCTACAGATGGACTATCCAAACTAAGTGTTAGTGATAGTTGTAGAGCATCTACAGATGGACTATCCGAACTATGTGTTAGTGATAGTTTGTAGAGCATCTACAGATGGACTATCCAAACTAAGTGTTAGTGATAGTTTGTAGAGAATCTACAGATGGACTATCCAAACTAAGTGTTAGTGATAGTTTGTAGAGCATCTACAGATGGACAATCCAAACTAAATGTTAGTGAAACCTATGCTCGTTCCAGTATATCTACATAGTGCATCTACAGTGCATGGGCTTTAAACCCCTCCTTTCTCTGGAAAGAAGCCAGCTGGTGGACATCTTGGAAAGACCTAAACGAAACCTATAAATAGACCCTAGGGTCTTCTCATTCTGTGCTTTCCATCCCAAAGAAAGCATTTCAATCCCTATAAGAACGTATAGGAATTTACAGGGAATACTGAGAATTCCACATTGCAACCAACGTTTGCTCTGTTCATCTAATGCTCTAAACCACAAGCAGTTGTCCTGAGCCCCATTATTTGGTCTCTAAACCATCAGGTCATGGGTTTAGGTGTTTGGATCTTGGGGTTTATATTTGTTCTGTATATCAGAAGCACTTGCTTGAATATCTTTGGATAGCAACATGCTGTTGTGTGGAGACAGGATCTACAGTATGTCTGAAGGGGTTAGCGGTGATCTTTGACATTGGCAAGATGCTGTGAGTTTTGATCCTGTCCCAAAATTACCCTCTGAGCTTCCTTTAAAGCAGGCCGGTGAGACTTTATAGTGGTCATCAAGTCTAAATAACATCTCATATGTAATAATCCACAGTAAAATCGTACTTTTGAGTTTGACAAACATCTTGGCAAAAAAAAATACAAATGATACAACAAAGTGAAAGTGATTAGTTAGAGACATTTTCAACATATTGTGTAAATGTTGAATGTTTTTTGGTACACCTACTGGAGAGCTCTTCTTTGTCTACACCCATTCAGCATAGTTCACACCCTCTTACATTTTAGCCCCACCCATCTCTTTAAGGATTCACATGTGAGGCCCTGTAGTAAACACATGCTACATCAAATGAAGTGTATTTGTGACATGCACAGGATACAGAAGGTGTAAACGGTACAGTGAAGTGGTAACTTGCCTAGTAGCAATATCAAAAACAGAACGTGTCCAGATACAAATATTTTATCAATATTTGATCATTATTTGATGACTCTTACCTGACACACTTGTCTAAATGGATGGGTCATGTGAAGGAAATGTTATAACCACACCCAGCCACATGTAGCTATGTGGATGGGTCACTATTTTCTAGACATGTACACATGTTCATGATATACAATAGATGGCCTTAATCACCGCTAGGGCATAACTGGCTAGTTTGATGAGTCATGTAATAATCTCGCCGAAGTGGAGTCTTTTGTTTAGACATGTAGGGGCTGCAGGTAGCCTAGTGGTTAAAGCATTGGGCCAGTAACCGTAAAGGTTGCAAGATCAAATCCCCGAGCTGACAAGGTACAAATCTGTTCTTCTTCCCCTGAACAAGGCAGTTAACCCACTGTTCCTAGGCCATCATTGTAAATAAGAATTTGTTCTTAACTGACTTGCCTAGTTAAATAAAGGTTGTTTTTTTAAATGTAGCTAGCTAGGTAGGAAGCTAGCTAGCTAAACAATGAAACAGCATAATCCCAACTCATACCACAACCAATACAAACATTGTCATAGCTGTAGTATAAATCTGCAGGTAGCTAAAGCTAACAAACTAGGTTCAATGTTTGCTAGCTAACATTAGGCTATAACTAGCAATGCAAATGGTTTTCTGATTCAAATAATATTACTACAGAGATCATACACGTAATGTTAGCTAGCGAGCCAGAAAGCTAACTAACAGTATAATAAAATACTTTCTAACAAAATTAGAAACTTATATCTGAAACTGTAGCGAGACTCTTACCCATACACATGGATGAACGCTTCATGGCAGACTGGAACCATTTAACTCCATTTTGTCTGTAGCTACATCTTGTTTGGCCAGCGTTGTGTCAAGTCACTCTGGTTCACACTGACAGTGGCGCTTTGACAGATCAGTTGAAAAATGTTTCTGCACACACCTGCTTAATTCAGGGCATCAATGTTGTTGAGAAAAGAAGCAAAACTTTTGCAGTTCTCGACGGCTAACATTATATCTTTACAAAATGGCGTGGTAGAAAGGACTGTCAATGCATACTGAACAGCTCACGTTATAGACAGAAGTGTGCTACATGGCAGACCAATCCAAACTCATCTCCCGGCATGTCCAGCCCATCCATTATCTCAGCCAATCATGGCTAGAGGAAAGGTTCCTGTCTTTTTCTGTGGCTAAACCAACTATGTCCGTAATAAAATCAAATAAATCGTATTTATGAATGGAATACAAGTATGTTCCAGAAGGCATTTCTGCAACAGAAAAAATGCATTTTGATAAAACAAATTATGTTTACGTTCAAATGCCACTCCTGTGAAGTAGTGACATGCCACATACGCCTTGTTTCCTGAAATGAGTCCCAATTATTTCATCCCGGGAATTACGGTATTACCGGCATAGCACACAAGGGGGCGCTGAAAAACGCAAGAAAAGCCCATTGGGCTTCTACTACCAGAATGTGAACAAATTAGCACAAATTAATAGCGAAATTACAGACGCTTCTTAGTTAAATGCTAACAAACATGAACTAATACATTTACATTTAAGTCATTTAGCAGACGCTCTTATCCAGAGCGACTTACAAATTGGTGCATTCACCTTATGACATCCAGTGGAACAGCCACTTTACAATAGTGCATCTAAATATTTTAAGGGGGGGGTGAGAAGGATTACTTTATCCTATCCTAAGTATTCCTTAAAGAGGTGGGGTTTCAGGTGTCTCCAGAAGGTGATGATTGACTCCGCTGTCCTGGCGTCGTGAGGGAGTTTGTTCCACCATTGGGGAGCCAGAGCAGCGAACAGTTTTGACTGGGCTGAGCGGGAACTGTACTTCCTCAGTGGTAGGGAGGCGAGCAGGCCAGAGGTGGATGAACGCAGTGCCCTTATTTGGGTGTAGGGCCTGATCAGAGCCTGGAGGTACTGAGGTGCCGTTCCCCTCACAGCTCCGTAGGCAAGCACCATGGTCTTGTAGCGGATGCGAGCTTCAACTGGAAGCCAGTGGAGAGAGCGGAGGAGCGGGGTGACGTGAGAGAACTTGGGAAGGTTGAACACTAGACGGGCTGCGGCGTTCTGGATGAGTTGTAGGGGTTTAATGGCACAGGCAGGGAGCCCAGCCAACAGCGAGTTGCAGTAATCCAGACGGGAGATGACAAGTGCCTGGATTAGGACCTGCGCCGCTTCCTGTGTGAGGCAGGGTCGTACTCTGCGGATGTTGTAGAGCATGAACCTACAGGAACGGGCCACCGCCTTGATGTTAGTTGAGAATGACAGGGTGTTGTCCAGGATCACGCCAAGGTTCTTAGCGCTCTGGGAGGAGGACACAATGGAGTTGTCAACCGTGATGGCGAGATCATGGAACGGGCAGTCCTTCCCCGGGAGGAAGAGCAGCTCCGTCTTGCCGAAGTTCAGCTTGAGGTGGTGATCCGTCATCCACACTGATATGTCTGCCAGACATGCAGAGATGCGATTCGACACCTGGTCATCAGAAGGGGGAAAGGAGAAGATTAATTGTGTGTCGTCTGCATAGCAATGATAGGAGAGACCATGTGAGGTTATGACAGAGCCAAGTGACTTGGTGTATAGCGAGAATAGGAGAGGGCCTAGAACAGAGCCCTGGGGACACCAGTGGTGAGAGCGCGTGGTGAGGAGACAGATTCTCGCCACGCCACCTGGTAGGAGCGACCTGTCAGGTAGGACGCAATCCAAGCGTGGGCCGCGCCGGAGATGCCCAACTCGGAAAGGGTGGAGAGGAGGATCTGATGGTTCACAGTATCGAAGGCAGCCGATAGGTCTAGAAGGATGAGAGCAGAGGAGAGAGAGTTAGCTTTAGCGGTGCGGAGCGCCTCCGTGATACAGAGAAGAGCAGTCTCAGTTGAATGACTAGTCTTGAAACCTGACTGATTTGGATCAAGAAGGTCATTCTGAGAGAGATAGCGGGAGAGCTGACCAAGGAACGTTCAAGAGTTTTGGAGAGAAAAGAAAGAAGGGATACTGGTCTGTAGTTGTTAACATCGGAGGGATCGAGTGTAGGTTTTTTCAGAAGGGGTGCAACTCTCGCTCTCTTGAAGACGGAAGGGACGTAGCCAGCGGTCAGGGATAAGTTGATGAGCGAGGTGAGGTAAGGGAGAAGGTCTCCGGAAATGGTTTGGAGAAGAGAGGAGGGGATAGGGTCGAGCGGGCAGGTTGTTGGGCGGCCGGCCGTCACAAGACGCGAGATTTCATCTGGAGAGAGAGGGAGAAAGAGGTCAGAGCACATGGTAGGGCAGTGTGAGCAGAACCAGCGGTGTCGTTTGACTTAGCAAACGAGGATCGGATGTCGTCGACCTTCTTTTCAAAATGGTTGACGAAGTCATCTGCAGAGAGGGAGGAGGGGGGGAGGAGGATTCAGGAGGGAGGAGAAGGTGGCAAAGAGCTTCCTAGGGTTAGAGGCAGATGCTTGGAATTTAGAGTGGTAGAAAGTGGCTTTAGCAGCAGAGACAGAGGAGGAAAATGTAGAGAGGAGGGAGCGAAAGGATGCCAGGTCCGCAGGGAGGCGAGTTTTCCTCCATTTCCGCTCGGCTGCCCGGAGCCCTGTTCTGTGAGCTCGCAATGAGTCGTCAAGCCACGGAGCGGGAGGGGAGGACCGAGCCGGCCTGGAAGATAGGGGACATAGAGAGTCAAAGGATGCAGAAAGGGAGGAGAGGAGGGTTGAGGAGGCAGAATCAGGAGATAGGTTGGAGAAGGTTTGAGCTGAGGGAAGAGATGATAGGATGGAAGAGGAGAGAGTAGCGGGGGAGAGAGAGCGAAGGTTGGGACGGCGCGATACCATCCGAGTAGGGGCAGTGTGGGAAGTGTTGGATGAGAGCGAGAGGGAAAAGGATACAAGGTAGTGGTCGGAGACTTGGAGGGGAGTTGCAATGAGGTTAGTGGAAGAACAGCATCTAGTAAAGATGAGGTCGAGCGTATTGCCTGCCTTGTGAGTAGGGTGGGAAGGTGAGAGGGTGAGGTCAAAAGAGGAGAGGAGTGGAAAGAAGGAGGCAGAGAGGAATGAGTCAAAGGTAGACGTGGGGAGGTTAAAGTCGCCCAGAACTGTGAGAGGTGAGCCGTCCTCAGGAAAGGAGCTTATCAATGCATCAAGCTCATTGATGAACTCTCCGAGGGGACCTGGAGGGCGATAAATGATAAGGATGTTAAGCTTGAAAGGGCTGGTAACTGTGACAGCATGAAATTCAAAGGAGGCGATAGACAGATGGGTAAGGGGAGAAAGAGAGAATGACCACTTGGGAGAGATAAGGATCCCGATGCCACCACCCCGCTGACCAGAAGCTCTCAGGGTGTGCGAGAACACGTGGGCGGACGAAGAGAGAGCAGTAGGAGTAGCAGTGTTATCTGTGGTGATCCATGTTTCTGTCAGTGCCAAGAAGTCGAGGGACTGGAGGGAGGCATAGGCTGAGATGAACTCTGCCTTGTTGGCCGCAGATCGGCAGTTCCAGAGGCTACCGGAGACCTGGAACTCCACGTGGGTCGTGCGCGCTGGGACCACCAGATTAGGGTGGCAGCGGCCACGCGGTGTGGAGCGTTTGTATGGTCTGTGAAGAGAGGAGAGAACAGGGATATACAGACACATAGTTGACAGGCTACAGAAGAGGCTACGCTAATGCAAGGAGATTGGAATGACAAGTGGACTACACGTCTCGAATGTTCAGAAAGTTAAGCTTACGTAGCAAGAATCTTATTGACTAAAATGATTAAAATGATACAGTACTGCTGAAGTAGGCTAGCTGGCAGTGGCTGCGTTGTTGACTTTGTAGGCTAGCTGGCAGTGGCTGCGTTGTTGACACTACACTAATCAAGTCAATACAAACAAACTAATTGCAAAGACAGGCAAATCCAGCTCAAAAAGTTATACAAGCATAACTCGTAGCTACCGAATGTCATTTTCAGTGAGTGTGGACATTTACAAACCAAAGGGAATGAGAGACATTGTGCAAATGAACAAAGTTGAGATGCATGATTTTCTGAAGGGAGATCAGCATGTGTACACAGAGCTGAGGGGAGAAGATCGGGGAGGGAAACGCTAGTAGGAAGCACAGGGGGAAAATGGCAGCTGCACAAGACTCATCCAGACGTCTTTGACTTCTGGCAGAAAGACATTCTAAGATATCTGATGGAAAACATTTAGTAGTAAAAGTGTAACTTCATAACCTCATGTGCGTTTCACAATAGAGACTCGGCCGATAGATATGGAATGCTATGGAAACACCAGCTTTCGCTTTCTCATGCTGCGCTATTTACAAAGAAGCATGTGACAGGCTCAACTGTTCTGGGGAACTACGGTAAGCTTCATCATGTAAAATGAAGTGACAGGTGAAATGAAGAATGCAATTTACTTAATCTCCTAAAGTATTGCACAAGTTGACTGCAGGTATTAACTTAAAAAGTAGCTACAAATATTCACATTTATTGAAAAACTTCAAATAAAAAGATTTGATGGTATCGACGGTATTGAAAAAGCATCCCATAGCTTTTTCCAAATAGCCTGGTCCACGTTATATACGTTATAAGCCCAAGCTTACTGGAATCTTCACATTCGAATGTATTGTTTATTTTTCCTCGTATATACTGTGTGTGTGGGTGCTAAAGTCACTGTGAACTTGTGTGGCCTACCACTTCACGGCTGAGACGTTTCCACTTCACAATAACAGCACGTACAGTTGACAGGCGCAGCTCTAGCAAGGCAGACATTTGAGGAACTGACTTGTTGGAAAGGTAGCATCCTACGATGGTGCCACTGAGCTCTTCAGTAAGGCCATTCTACTGCCAATGTTTGTCCATGTAGATTGAATGGCTGTGTGCTCGCTTTTATACACCTGTCAGCAACGGGTGTGGCTGAAATAGCCAAATCCACTCATTTGAAGGGATGTCCACATACTTTTGTATATATAGTGTGTGTATATGTGTGAATTTGTGTGTGCTTTTGTACCTTCATTTCAAAGTGCTGCGCTCCAGAACACTGTGATTATAAGACAAATCAAAACCTCTAGTTAACCCAGTTAGCTAGATGAGATGTTTATGTGCCAGGAAAGGAAAAATAAAAAAGACTGCTGAGCCTTGGGTTTGACCAAGACAATACTGGCATATCAGCAGAAAAAGGAGATCATATTTGTGTAATCATATTGCAGTTTCCAGTATTTTATATTTAGGCAAAGATATTTATTCAAATCAAATGATGAAGTGGTAAGAGGGCATTATGTAGGGTTTATGCAACATGCTTTATGTCTGAATTCACAGGTTTTACACACCAGCCAAGCTTCGCAGAGAGCGCCATGGTCTCCTTTTGATTAGTTAAGATTAAACATTAAAAGGCCATGGCTGTGATCCAGGCTGATCTGTTCCATTCCTATTCATTGTATTCCTTCATAATGTTTGAATTTTAAAATTGTCACCATGTCATCTCTACCATCAGAAATCTACAGAAAAGCTCAAGATGTTCGTATTACCAAAGCGCCTTGATCCCGTGATGTGCACACTTTATCAAAAATGTATGAGATGTTTTATGCATTTAATCTTTAATTGTGCTTCTTTCCAGCTGAGCATCTGGTGCAGACAATGGGTACGTCCCAAATGGCACATTTCTCTGTGGGTCCTGGTCAAAGGTAGTGCACTATAAAGGGAATTGGGTGCCATTTGGGACGTAGTATTGTCTCTAGTCTCCTAGTCAGCTAGTCAGCCAGAGAGACAAACAGGGAACACTATTGTGCTTGTACAGACTGTACCGAGTGGAAAAGAACTCAAGTTGTGACTCACACACTGGGCACACACACACACACTGAGCACACACATTTATATATACACACACAGGGCACGCTTAAGCATGCACAGCACACACACACACACACACACACACACACACACACACACACACACACACACACACACACACACACACACACACACACACACACACACACACACACACACACACACACACACACACACACACACACACACACACACACACACACACACACACAGAGTCAGAAAGTAAAGTCTGGAAGACCTTTAGAGAGCTTATTCTTTGATTTCTATTAAAAGGAACATTAGTTGTTTTCTATTTTCGGTAAAAAATGGAACAAAGCTGAAAAGAGAAGACAACCAGCTCACTGTATTGGTGGTAAAGTAGTAATTCCATGTGTGATTTTCAGTGAATTATACCCCTTCTCTTACCGGGCCTGACTTTTCAGACCTGAACAATCAACTCTCAATAAGTCAGAGACTGTCAGCAATAGAGGAACAACATCCATTAATCATGGCTTTGGTCCACCTCTCCATTTCATCACCAGACGAGGTGTGTGTGTGTGTGTATGTGTGCATGCTTGCCTATGCACATTTACATTTACCCTCTGCCTTCCATGTCCCACCCAACCCCTCTGCCCGCCTTCATCCATCTCTCCCTAGGAATCTCTTAAGGATCAAAACTCTGAAGGATCAGACCATTTTTTTCCATTTTCGCCCAAAATGACATACACAAATATAACTGCCTGTAGCTCAGGACCTGAAGCAATGATATGCATATTATTGATACCATTTGAAAGGAAACACTGAAGTTTGTGGAGATGTGAAATGAGTGTAGGAGAATATAACATTAGATCTGGTAAAAGATAATACATCGACAAACCATGCGTTTTTTTTTTGTGTTTTTTTTACCATTATCTTTGAAATGCGAGAGAAAGGCCCTAATGTATTTTTCCAACCCAGGAGCAATTTAGATTTTGGCCATGAGATGGCAGCAGTGTATATGCAAAGTTTTAGACTAATCCAACGAAACATTGCATTTCTGTTCAAAATTGTGTATCAAGACTGCCTAAATGTGCCTAATTGGTTTTTAATAACTTTTCAAGTTCATGACTGTGCACTCTCCTCAAACAACAGCATGGTATTCTAATATTAATAGCTACTGTAAATTGGACAGTGCATTTCGATTAAAAGGAATTTTAGCTTTCTGCCCATGTCAGATATGTCTATGTCCTGGGAAATGTTTCTGTTACTTACTTAATGCTAATCGCATTAGCCTAAGTTAGCTCAACCATCCCATGGGGAACCCACTGATCCTGTAGGCAGTGGTTCCCAAACGTTTTATATTCCCGTACCCCTTCAAACATTCAACCTCCAGCTGTGTACCCCCTCTAGCACCAGGGTCAGCACACTCTCAAATGTTGTTTTTTGCCATCATTGTAAGCCTGCCACACACACATACTATACAACACATTTGTTAAACATAAGAATGAGTATGAGTTTTTGTCGCAACCCGGCTCCTGGGAAGTGACAAAGAGCTCTTATAGGACCAGGGCACAAAAAAATAATATCACAAAAATCAATCATTTTGCTCTTTATTTAGCCATCTTACATATAAAACCTTATTTGTTCATCAAAAATTGTGAATAACTCACCACGGGTTAATGAGAAGGGTGTGCTTGAAAAGATGCACATAACTCCGTAATGTTGGGTTGTATTGGAGAGAGTCTGTCTTAAATTCTTCGGGCTGCAATCCCGCTAACGGGATTGATATGACAACAGCCAGTGAAAGTGCAAAGCTCCAAATTCAAACAGAAAACTCATAATTAAAGTTCCTCAAACATACATGTATTTTGTACCATTTTAAAGGTAATCTGGTTGTTAATCCCACCAAAGTGTCAGATTTCAAATAGGCTTGACAGCGAAAGCACAACAAACGATTATGTTATGTCAGAGCCAAGCCACAGAAAAACACAGCCATTTTTACAGCCAAAGAGAGGAGTCACAAAAAGCACAAATAGAGATAAAATGAATCACTAACCTTTGATGATCTTCATCAGATGACACTCATATGACTTCATGTTACACAATACATGTATGTTTTGTTCGATAAAGTGCATATTTATATAAAAAAATCTCAGTATACATTGGCGCGTTATGTTCACTAGCTCCAAAAACATCATGTGATATTGCAGAGAGCCACATTATTTTACAGAAATACTCATTAGAAATATCGATGAAAATACAATTGTTAGACATGGAAATATAGATACACTTCTCCTTAATGCAACCGCTGTGTCAGATTTCAAAAAAGCTTTACGGAAAAAGCAAACCATGCAATAATCTGGGAACGGTGCTCAGAAAACAAATAGAGATATCCGCCATGTTAGAGTCAACAGAAATCAGAAAAAACATTATAAATATTCCCTTACCTTTGATGATTTTCATCAGAATCCACTCCCAGGAATCCCAGTTCCACATTAGATGTTTGATTTGTTCGATAATGTCCATCATTTATGTCCAAAGAGCTACTTTTGTTAGCACGTTTGGTAAACAAATCCAAAGTCATGAAGCACGTTCCCTTTTTGACTAAATGTCAAAAAGTTCTGTTACTGTCAGTAGAAACATGTCAAACGATGTATGGAATCAATCTTTAGGATGTGTTTAACATAAAACTTCAATAATATTCAGACCGGAGAGATCCTTTGTCTTCAGAAAAGCAAAGGAACGCAGCTACCTCTCATGTGAAATGCGCGTGACCAACATGTGACTGCTGGCAGACATCTGACTCATTCCTCTCTCATTCGGTCCCACTTCACAGTAGAATCATCCAACAAGTTTCTAAAGACGGTTTACATCTAGTGGAAGCCTTAGGAAGTGCAACATAACCAATATCCCTCTGTGTATTCAATAGGGGCTGGGTTGAAAATCTACCAACCATCAGATTTCCCACTTCCTGGTTGGATTTCTTCTCATATGAGTTCTGTTATACTCACAGACATCATTCAAACAGTTTTAGAAACTTCAGAGTGTTTTCTATCCATAACTAATAATAATATGCATGTATTAGCAAATGGGACTGAGGAACAAGCCGTTTACTCTGGGCACCTTTCATCCAAGCTACTCAGTACTGACTCTGCAGCCATAATAAGTGAACCAAGTGATACTGGGAGCTTTTAAATTCAATTACTGCATGCATGCTTAAGCTTTGGGGGTTTAAAATAGCTATATATAGGCATTTGTGTGGATTTGTTGTATAGGGAGTTGTGTGCTTGCTGGTGTTCGGGGGAGTGGAGCTATTCACTTGCTCTGGTTGGACTGTCCAACGGACACACATGGGTGGCCTGTTTAAGTGGGGATTGTCCTGTCTGATTCTACTTGGCCGGGCACATCTGTTTTCAGGACCTGTCTGGGCTGTGCGTACGGTGCTGCCTGTCCATATTGTCGGGGGAAAAAATAGTAAAATCCCATGATACCGCTCCGATATAATTATTGGAGGACTGCCTGGATGTGTCATTTATGATACTGCTCTAAAGAAATAGAGGTCTGCTTGGATAAATGTGTATGGCGCGATAGGACTTTTTTGCGATGTCCTTTTCTAAAAGAAATCCTGCGAATAACGCTCCGTCTGGCTAATCGGTGGTCTGTGATTAGTGGGTCATTCGTGATACCACTCTGAGAAAGAGGTCTGCGTGGACGAATTAATAGGGGATGATGGAACTTTGACCCGATTTTGCAAAGCTCCCATCATACCATAACATCCTGTATGAGGAAGTGCATCACCCTAGGCTAGAAGCTGCAGGTCGTTTTAGGTCAAACGTAGTATGTGTGAGTGAATATGAATAAAAGCCTGAATGAATGTGAATAAAAGCCTGAATGAGTAAAGTCTTCCTATGTTGTGGAAGTGTATTGCGCAAACTTGACGTGAACTGAGTGTGGTTTGGCAGGAGGAGCGCATCTAGTCCTCACTAGGAAAGGGGAATGTAAATTATTAATGGAACTGTGTAAAGATAGGAGTTTGACAAAATAGTATGTTGAATAACTATCCTTGCATACAGAGGAATTATTTACCAAGTGTTAAACGAGGAGTATAAAGTATATACTGGGGTAGAGGAGTATAAAATACAGAGAAACATAGCTATATTAGATGGTTGAAATAAATCTATGTTATGGGAATACGTAACGGTAATAGACACATGAAGGACAGTATGGTAGTATGGTTATAGCAGCACCTACTAGAGGTATTTAGTAACATGGATATGAATAGGTGAGAATAAGGTGTAGTCAAAGTCTTTAGGCCTTGAACAGATCGTTGAAGTTTTAGTCCTGGATCTGTAGGGAGTAAAATAAGAACAAGATTATGGTTTAATAAGGGAATAGCACAATAAAACAAAAACTAAGGAGTAAAGAATAAATATGACTATCACAGGAAAATAGTTTTTTTTAAACCATGGAGTCACTGAAAGAAGCGCACGTAAATTCTATCAATTCGGCTCGAATATGAAAGAGTAAACTAGATAATGTAGGGCAATATTACCCTATTAACAGGAGAATTCAAATCAAATTAAGAAATCAGGGAGGCAATTATGAATTGGAACAAACACATTAAAAAAAACAGAATAAGAAGCTCAATGTACAAGCATACTGAAGTTAGCGTTCTATCAACGTCATTACGCTCACAGGACTATTTCTTGTCTTTCAGGCTATTTTGGTTGGTTTTCAAAGTACTAGATTGGATATACCAGAGTGCAGAATAACTGATGAGTTTACAAAACCGCGAAGTTTGATTGAATATTGCTGAAAGGTTAAGGTTTGGAGTTCTGTTGATACAATACTATGTAGTAGAGCAAGAACAAGGAATTATAGCTATGGTAAAGTACTACTGGCGAAAAGACAACCTATTTGGGGTTTTGAAAAACCATGCGACTCAAGAAAAACATAGTCTTTGTTTCGTTATTTGAAATAAATATATAGAATTGACGTAAGGGAGGAGGAGATAATAGTAATTAAAGTGGCCTCCTGGTAAAAAGTATAAATAGGTTTGTTTTGACTATAATTAAAATAAAAATTCACCTGGTAACAAACGTTAGCAAAAAGAGAGGTGGAGTTAAAAATGAGATTGAAGAGAGCTTTCGGAAGTTAAGGGATGAAATGTAGACTAGTGAAGGTAACAAAAGACAGTCATTTGGAAAATAAGAATTTCGAATCTGAATTGATTAAGAATATGCTGATGTATTTTCTACATTAGGCACATTACAGGTTCATCTTAAAGTAATAGATGTTCAATGAGTCTGAAGCGGTGGTTAGTGATAAAGATATAGTCATTGATAAGGAGGATTGATGTAAACATGATGAATGTTGACAGTATGTGAATGGTAATATGTTATTAGTACCTTTTTATTGCACTCTACTGATGAAATATTTTTGTAATTTGATAGGCTGAAGTTTCAATACAAGGTTAAAGGATGAGTAGAGGGATTGAACCATAGGTTTTGCAAAAAAAGATTAGCTGTGGTTGAAGGCAAGCAGGTAGTGGGACATTTGCAGTAGAAGTATAAGAATCATTCTTTGAACGTTTTTGATTATTGTTGCTTGGTTTTAAAGTTAGGTTCCTCCAGCGAATTTGAGCAGGATGCTATTGTATTATAAAATGATCATCTGTTTCCATTACGTGGAGCAGTGTCCAGTAATACAATGAAATAAGCATTGACTGCCAAGCTGATAAGACAGCACCAACATTTTGAAGGTTCTACATTTGTTAAACAACAGTTTTGTGCTTTACTAAACTAATGCTACAGGTTAAACTGATAGGACTACTAGAAAGGGGCTCTGGGATTGTTTATTTTAAGATGGAGTCAATTCCACTTAATGGAGCACTGTATTATCTGATAGGTCTTGAATAGAATTCTTGCTTCCAGGAAAAATGGAAGTCCAATACAGTGTGTATGTTAATTAAGGGAGACATAGGTGACCATGTCTAAAACAACTTTTTATTTGATGCCTGGGATCAAATATCACTGATTTCTTCAGCTGAGAAATTGACTACATTTGCAACAGGAAAAAGTATTACATTTAGAATGGTTATCAGGAACAATCTAAGGTGAAACAGATACTAAATGTGTTGATTGGAAATCGGTCTATTAACAATACCAGAATATTTGTACATGATTATGACAGTGAGAGACCAATCATATAATAGCATATGGGTGTATAGTGACTAAGGGTAGTGCATGCTGAATAAAGCATGGGAAGGCATTTCTGTTGATTTTCGACGTATGGTTTAACACACACATGAGTATGGGTTAGTGATGTTGACACTGAGATTTATTTTCAGAGTCTTTTTCAATTCAGTTTCAAATTGGGTATGAAGAAGGATGGAAATGTTTTTGAAAGGTATTTAAATGGTTTCGGAAGGTCAGGGAAAGAAGAGGGAGAGGAAATATTTCAAATGATGTCGATTACTTTCCTATGAGACCTGATCAATCTCATTAGAAAGTGATCGAAACAGCTGGGATTACAATATAAAATGAATGAAAAACACCAGCCTCCATTCAAATCTTACCATTACTTTGAAATTCTATTATTTTGTTGGGAAATTATAAAGAGTTGTAATCTAAGCTGACTAGTTTTTCGAATATGTTTATTTTTTATTTAACATGTTGTTTTTGAGTCACGTGTTCAAAGGGAAAATGACCAGTTCCCTGGGGTCATGGTCTTCGGGGTAAATACACAAATGGACTTTGTTCAGTCTGCATATAGAAGGGAACATACAGTGCCTTGCGAAAGTATTCTGCCCCCTTGAACTTTGCGACCTTTTGCCACATTTCAGGCTTCAAACATAAAGATATAAAACTGTATTTTTTTGTGAAGAATCAACAACAAGTGGGACACAATCATGAAGTGGAACGACATTTATTGGATATTTCAAACTTTTTTAACAAATCAAAAACTGAAAAATTGAGCTTGCAAAATTATTCAGCCCCCTTAAGTTAATACTTTGTAGTGCCACCTTTTGGAACTGTGACAGTCTCATAGCGGGGATTATGTGGAAGGATTTTCCAGGCATCTGGTGATTCTGAAACTATACTGTTCTCTTTGAAGTAGAAAGAATACTCGATATACGTTTAAATATTAGACATGCGTAAGCAGAATGAAGGCTGAAGCCCATGTGAGTGTACAAAGCTGGATCAACATCGAATTGACCATTGGACATATAAAAAAACAGAACGTAAGCAGAATCTGTGTGGATTAGGCAAGGTAAACCAACAAGACATGTCTGGTCTGGGCCATGTCTGATCTTGTGAAGGCTACTGGACAAACATGGGTTAATCCTAGACAACATCGGCCTGAACTTGCTGGTGCTTAGAGTTAGTGAGGGAGATAAGTCTCCAGCTTCAGCGATTGTTGCAGTTCATTCCAGTCATTGGCAGCAGAGAACTGGAAGGAGGGGCGGAAAAAGGAATAATTGGCTTTGGGGGTGACTAGTGAGATATACCTGCTGTTTTGAATTTGGCTGTGAGTACAACAGAACTAATATCGCAGGTGAAACCCCGAGGATAACCATCCCCCCCCCAAAAATAATTTGAGTTTACCACTTTTTTCAATGGCTATTACTTTAATTATAAGGCCAAGTCCTCCCATATTGCAGTTCCTATGGCTTCCACTAGATGTCAACAGTCTCTAGAAAGAGTTTCAGGTTGGTTTTGGGAAAAAAAGGACCCAGAAATTGTAGTTTTTCTAGGTGGCTCCCATTTTGGCTGTAGTGTTTCCAAGCGCCTGGAAGAAAGTGCGTTCTTTGGTATTTTTCTCCGGTAAAGAAAATAACGATTCTCTGTCTTAAATTGTATCACTTATTTGCGTATTAGGATACCTAAGGTTTGATTATAAATGTTGTTTGACTTGTTTGGAAAAGTGTTATTAGTACTGTTTGAGATAAATTTTGTATGCATTTTGATGGAGGGAAAATGGGTGGATTATTGACTGAAGCGTGCCAGCTAAACTGAGTTTTTATGGATATAAAGAAGGACATTATTGAACAAAAGGACCATTTTTCATGCAACTGGGACCATTTGGAGTGCCAACAGAAGAAGATCATCAAAGGTAAGGCATTTTTATATCGCTATTTCTGACTTTTGTGTCGCACCTGCCTGGTTGAAATATGATTTTCATGTATTTGTATGCAGGGCTCTGTCCTCAAAATAATCACATGGTTTGCTTTTGCCGTAAAGCCTTTTTGAAATCTGAGACGGCGGCTGGATTAACAAGAGGTTAAGATTTATTTTGATGTATAACACGTGTATTTTCAAGAATGTTAAATATTTGAATTTAGTATTTTTGAATTTCGCGCTCTGCAATTTCACTGGATGTTACCCTAGAAAGTTTAAGAGCAGTTGGAGGCCACGGAAGGAGAGTTGTATGGCATAGAAGCTCGTCGGGAGGTTAGGTAACACAGTGTCCAAAGAAGGGCCAGAGGTATACAGAATGGTGTGATCTGCGTAGAGATGGATCAAAGAATCACCAGCAGCAAGAGCGACATCATTGATGTATACAGAGAAGAGCGTCTGCCCGAGAATTGAACCATGTGGCACCCCCATAGAGACTACCAGAGGTCTGGACAACAGGCCCTCCGATTTGACACACTGTACTCTATCAGAGAAGTAGTTGGTGAACCAGGCGAGGTATTCATTTGAGAAACCAAGGCTGTCGAGTCTGCCATTAAGAATGCTGTGATTGACAGAGTCAAAAGCCTTAGCCAGGTCGATGAATACGGCTGCACAGTAATGTCTCTTATCAATGGCGGTTATGATATAGTTTAGGACCTTGAGCCTGGCTGTGGTGCACCCATGACCAGCTCGGAAACCAGATTGCATAGCGGAGGTACAGTGGGATTCGAAATGGTCGGAAATCTGTTTGTTAACTTCTTATGGTATAGGGGACGCTTGTGTCCCACTTGGGCAAAAGCCAGCGAAAATGCAGCACGGCAAATAAAAATGATATAAAAATCTAACTTTCATTACATCACACATGTAAGATAATCAATTAAAGCTACATACGTTGTGAATCCAGCCAACATGTCAGATTTTTAAAAGGCTTTTTGGCGAAAGCATAAGAAGGTATTATCTGATGATAGTACAACAGTAAACAAAGGGGGTAGCATATTTCAACCCTGCGCTACACAAAACTTAGAAATAAAATATAAAACATGCCTTAAAAAATCTGAACGGTTAGTCCTCGATGTTTTGCCTGCTACATAAGTTCTGTTATACTCACGGACATGATTCAAACAGTTTTAGACTTCAGAGTGTTTTCTATCCAAATCTACTAATGATATGCATATCTTATATTCTTGGCATGAGTAGCAGGAAGCTGAAATTGGGCACGCTATTTATCCAAAAGTGAAAATGCTGCCCCCTATACCTTAAGAAGTTAACATGGCTTTCGAAAACCTTAGAAAGGCAGAGCAGGATAGATATAGGTCTGTAGCAGTTTGGGTCTAGATCGTCTCCCCCTTTGAGGAGGGGGATGACCGTGGCAGCTTTCCAATCTATGGGAATCTCAGACGATACAAAAGAGAGGTTGAACAGGCTAGTAATAGGGGTTGCAACAATTTTGGCAGATCATTTTAGAAAGAGAGGGTCCAGATTGTCTAGCCTGGCTGATTTGTAGGGGTCCAGATATTGCAGCTCTTTCAGAACATCAGCTATCTGGTTTTGGGTCAAGGAAAAATGGGGAGGCTTGGGAAAGTTGCTCTGTGGGGTGGAGGGCTGTTGATTGGGTAGGTGTAGCCAGGTGGAGGCATGGCCAGCCATAGAAAAATGCTTATTGAAATTCTCAAATATAGTGGATTTATCGATGGTGACAGTGTTTCCTAGCCTCAGTGCAGTGGACAGCTGGGAGGAGGTGCTCCTATTCTCCATGGACTTTACAATGTGTCAGAACTTTTTTGAGTTTGTGCTACAGGATGCAAATTTCTGCTTGAAAAAGCTAGCCTTAGCTTTCCTAACTGCCTGTGTATAGAGTATTTGTTCCTAACTTCCCTGAAAAGTTGCATATAAGGGGAGCTATTTGATGCTCATGCAGAATGCCACAGGATGTTTTTGTGCTGGTCAAGGGCAGTCAGGTCTGGAGTGAACCAGGGGCTATATCTGTTCCTGGTTCTACATTTTTTGAATGGGGCATGCTTATTTAAGATGGTGAGGAAAGCCATTTTAAAGAATAACCAGGCATCCTCTACTGACGAAATGAGGTCAATATACTTCCAGGATACCCAGGACAGGTCAAATAGAAAGGCCTGCTCGCTGAAGTGTTTTAGGGAGAGTTTGACTGTGATGAGGGGTGGTCGTTTGACCGCAGACCCATTACGGATGCAGGCAATGAGGCAGTGATCGCTGAGATCTTGGTTGAAAACAGCAAAGGTGTATTTGGAGGGCAAGTTGGTTAGAATGATATGAGGTTGCCCGTGTTTACGCATGTGAGGTTGTACCTGGTGGGTTCATTGATAGTTTGTGTGAGATTGAGGGCATCAAGTTTAGATTGTAGGATGGCCGGGGTGTTAAGCATGTCACAGTTTAGGTCACCTAGCAGCACGAGCTCTGAAGATAGATGGGGGGCAATCAATTCACATATGGTGTCCAGGGCACAGCTGGGGGCAGAGGGTGGTCTGTAGCAAACTGCAACGGTGAGAGACTTGTTTCTGGAAAGGTGGATTTTTAAAAGTAAAAGCTTGAATTGTTTGGGTACAGACCTGGATAGTAAGACAGAACTCTGCAGGCTATCTATGCAGTAGATTGAAACTCCGCCCCCTTGGCAGTTCTATCTTGGCAGAAAATGATATAATTAGCGATGGAAATTTCAGGATTTTGGTGGTCTTCTAAAGCCAGGATTCAGACACGGCTAGGACATCCGGCTTGGCAGTGTGCTAAAGCAGTGAATAAAACAAACTTAGGGGGAGGCTTCTAATGTTAACATGCATAAAACTAAGGCTTTTACAGTTATAGAAGTCAATAAATGAGAGCACCTGTGGAGTAGGAGTGGAGCTAGGCACTGCAGGTCCTTGATTAACCACTACATCACCAGAGGAACAGAGGAGGAGTAGGATAAGGATACGGCTAAAGGCTATCAGGACTGGTCGTCTAGTGCGTTCGGAGCAGAGAGTAAAAGGAGCAGATTTCTGGGCGTGAGAGAATAGATTCAAGGCATCAGGGACAGACAGATGTATGGTAGGATGTGAGTACATTGGAGGTTAACCTAGGCATTGAGTAATGATGAGAGAGATATTGTCTCTAGAGACGTTTAAACCAGGTGAGGTCACTGCAATGTGGGAGATATTAACACCATGGGACCACGCAGCCGTCATACTGCTCAGGAAGGAGACGGGTTATGTCTACTAGAAATGAACGTACTTTGGTTCGAAAAGGGCAAATCAATACCAGAACAACAGCAAAGGACCTTGTGAAGATGCTAAAGGAAACAGGTACAAAAGTATCTATATCCACAGTAAAAGGAGTCCTATATCGACATAACCTGAAAGGCCGCTCAGCAAGGAAGAAGCCACTGCTCCAAAATCACCATAAAAAAAGCCAGACTACGGTTTGCAACTGCACATGGAGAAAACGATCATACTTTTTGGAGAAATGTCCTCTGGTCTGATGAAACAAAAACAGAACTGTTTGGCCATAAGGACCATCATTATGTTTGGAGGAAAAGGGGGATGCTTGCAAGCTGAAGAACACCATCCCAACAGTGAAGCACGGGGGTTGCAGCATCATGTTGTGGGGGTGCTTTGCTGCAGGAGGGGCTGGAGCACTTCACAAAATAGATTGCACCATGAGGATGGAAAATTTTGTGGACATATTGAAGCAACATCTCAAGACATCAGTCAGGAAGTTAAATCTTGGTTGCAAATGTGTCTTCCAAATGGACAATGACCCCAAGCATACTTACACAGTTGTGGCAAAATGGCTTAAGGACAAGAAAGTCAAGGTATTGGAATGGCCATCACAACGCCTGACCTCAATCCCATAGAAAGTTTATCTGGTAGAACTGAAAAAGCGTGTGCGAGCAAGAAGGATGACAAACCTGACTCGCTCTGTCAGGAGGAATGGGCCAAAATTCACCCAACTTATTGTGGGAAGCTTGTGGAAGGCTACCCAAAACGTTTGACCCAGGTTAAACAATCTGAAGGCAATGCAACCAAATACTAATTGAGTGTTTGTAAACTTCTGACCCACTGGAAATGTGATGAAAGAAATACGATCTGAAAAAAAAAATCATTCTCTCTACTAACATTTCACATTCTTAAAATAAAGTAGTGATCCTAACTGACATAAGACAGGTACTTTTTACTAGGATTAAACATCCGGAATTGTGAAAGAGTTTGAGTTTAAATGTATTTGGCTCAGGTGTATGTAAACTTCTGACTTCAACTGTAGGTATGTGTTTGCAAAGGACATCAGTGTCTTAACAGCACAATTTGCCAAGTCAGGATACACTGAGTGCAGCCAAATCCAGAAATCTGACAGTGGCATCTGATTAAATTACATTTTCACAGAACGCTTGTTGCAATTTCGATGAGGCTCTCTTGTTCAGATATAGGTAAGTCGACTGGAGGCAGGGCATGAAAGGGATAACGAATCCAGTTGTTTGTGTCATCCGTTTTGGAAAGGTAATTGTTCACCCAACTCACTCAGGTGCTTTGCTATATCACATTTGACATTATCCGTTAGCTTGAGTTCATTTGCACACAAAAAATCATACAATTATGGAAAGACCTGTGTGTTGTCCTTGTTAATACAGACACAGAAGAGCTCCAACTTCTTAATCATAGCCTCAATTTTGTCCCGCACATCGAACATAGTTGCGGAGTCACTGTAATCCTACATTCAGATCATTCAGGTGAGAAAAAATATCACCCAGAGAGGCCAGTCGTGTGAGAATCTCATCATTATGCAATCGGTCAGACAAGTGAAAATTATGGTCAGTAAAGAAAACTTTAAGCTCGTCTCTCAATTAAAAAAACATGTCAATACTTTGCCCCTTGATAACCAGCACTTCTGTATGTTGTAAAAGCGTTACATGGTTGCTGCCCATATCATTGCATAGTGCAGAAAATACACGAGAGTTCAGGGGCCGTGCTTTAACAAGTTAACCATTTTCACTGTAGTGTCCAAAACGTCTTTCAAGCGGTCAGACATTCCCTTGGCAGCAAGAGCCTCTCGGTGGATGCTGCAGTGTACCCAAGTGGCATCATGAGCAACTGCATGCACGCGCATTACCACTCCACTATGTCTCCCTGTAATGGCTTTTGCACCATCAGTACAGATACCAACACATCTTGACCACCAAAGTCCATTTGATGTCACAAAGCTGTCAAGTACTTTAAAAATAGCCTCTCCTGTTGTCCTGTTTTCCAGTGGGTTTCCTTAATTGACCCTCCCATAAACGTAACGGACATATACCAGGAGCTGTGCCAGGCCCGCCACATCTGTTGACTCATCCAGCTTTAACGCATAGAATTCACTGGCTTGTGAAGCAGTAATTGTTTCAAAACATCTCCTGCCATGTCACTGATGCTTCGTGAAACAGTGTTGTTTGATGAAGTAATTGTCTGTGTAGTTTTTTGGGGCCTTTTCCCCCAGCATTGTCCCAGCCACATCCACGGCAGCAGGAATAATTAAGTCCTCCACAATAGTATGGGGCTTGCTTATCCTAGCCACTCGGTAGCTCACCATATAAGACGCTTCTAGCCCCTTCTTATTAATGGTATCTGTTGCTTTTATACATGTCTTAACACTCGAAAGTCGTCTTAATTCTCTTATTTTTCAAATTGGCATGTTTTGTTTCTAAATGTTTTCCCAGGAGTGAAGGTTTCATTGAGTTGTGAGATAGTACTTTTGCACATATAACACACTCTGGCTGAGGAAAGGCACTACTCCCAATATAAGTGAACCCCAAATCAATGTAGTTCTCATCATATTTACGTCGCTTCGATGGTCCAACGTCCCTGTCTGATTTTTGGGGCTTTCCCGGGTAAGGGGGCAGTAGCTCTTCGGCTGCAACAGATTCACAACTGTCAGTGTCCATGCTAGCTGGGCTAACAACAAATGTAGAATTACTGATGCTAGCATTGGATGTGCTCGTGGAAGCAGAACAACTTGTGTCATCGACAGGTGCGGGTGTAGTACTGCTGGTAGTAGCAGTACTACCACAATAGCTGGTATGTCTCTTTGGGCCTTACTTTTTATAACCATTTTTAAATTTTCGAGCAAACGGAACGAGCAGACCGTTAGTGGAGTTCCCGCAAGAGAGTAACGGTTAATGTGATTGGATGTTAATTATTTGACTTGGCTACCTGTATATGACATTGTGTTGTTATTTCGCTGAACACCAGATGGTTTGCTTTTATTTTTGACAGGAAAACAAGGCTACTCGGGCGAGAAAAAACATCACCCAAATGTATAGCTCCATTGAAAACAAAAATGTTAATCACATTTTTATTTGGCGTACTCCCGGCATTGAGGGTACCCCAGTTTGGGAATATCTACTGTAGAATTTAAGGAATGGCTGACTGTGTGCCACTGACCTTGTAAATTCTCCACATCTCATTTGAAGTTCTCACTGAAGGTGTGTAACCCCTCGCTGCTGCTGGCATGTAAATCAGACTGGACATATGTACTTCCACTGTGAATACAGAGATCTGAGGGTAGAATCAATAGAGATCGGCTTATCTTTGTAAAGTGAAGCAGTACATACAGTATTCAGACCCCTTGACTTTTTCCACATTTTATTACATTACAGACTTATTCTAAAATGGATTCAATTGTACTTTTTTCCTCATCAATCTACACACAATACCCCATAGTGACAAAGCAAAGACAGGTTAAGACATTTTTTTATTAACTGAAACATCACATTTACACAAGTATTCAGACCCTTTACTCAGTACTTTGTTGAAGCATCTTTGGCAGTGATTACAGCCTTGAGTCTTAGGTATGACGCTACAAGTTTGGCACACCTGTATTTGGGGAGTTTCTCCCATTGTTCTCTGCAGATTATCTCAAGCTCTGTGGGGTTGGATGAGGAGCTTCGCAGCACAGCTATTTTCAGGTCTCTCCAGATATGTTTGATCGGATTCAAGTCCAGTCTCTGGCTTGGCCACTCAAGGACTTTCAGAGATTTGTGCTGAAGCCACTCACTCATGCATTGTCTTGGCTGTGTGCTTAGGGTCGTTGTCCTGTTGGAAGGTGAATCTTCACCCCAGTCTGAGGGACCTGAGCTCTCTGGAGCAGGTTTTCATCACGGATCTCTCTGTACTTTGCTCCATTCATCCTTCCCTCAATCCCGACTAGTCTCCCAGTCCCTGCCACTGAAAACCATCTCCACAGCATAATGCTGCCACCACCATGCTTCAGCGTAGGGATGATTCCAGGTTTCCTCCAGATGTGACGCTTGGCATTCAGGCCAAGGAGTTCTTGGTTTCATCAGACCAGAGTATCTTGTTTCTCATGGTATGAGGTCTGTGCCTTTTACTGAGGAGTGGATCTGTCTGGCCACTCTACCATAAAGGCCTGATTGGTGGAGTGCCGCAGAGATGGTTGTCCTTCTGGAAGGTTCTCCCTTCGGGTTCATGGTCACCTCCCTGACCAAGGCCCTTCTTCCCCAATAGCACAGTGTGTCCAGGCAGCAGCTCTATGAAGAGTCTTGGTTGTTCCAAACTTTTTCCATTTAAAATGATGGTGGCCACTGTTCTTGGAGACTTTCAATGCTGCAGAATTTTTTGTGGTACCCTTTCCCAGATCTGTTCTTCAGCACAACCCTGTCTCGGAGCTCTACGGACCATTTCATCGAACTTATGACTTGTTTTTTTCTCTGACACGCACTGTCAACTGTGGGCCCTTATATAGACAGGTGTGTGGCTTTCCAAATCATGTCCAATCAATTTAATTTAACACAGGTGGACTCCAATCAAGTTGTAGAAACATCTCAAGGGTGATCAATGGAAACAGGATGCAACTGAGCTCAATTTTGAGTATCATACCAAAGGGTCTGAATACTGATGTAAATAAGTTTTTTTTTTTGTTATACATTTTCAGAAATTTCTAAAAACCTTTTTTTGCTATTGTAATTATGGGGTATTATGTGTAGATTGATGAGGATTTATGTATTTATTTTTAATCCATTTTAGACTACGGTTATAACGTAATAAAATGTGGAAAAAGGAAAGAGGTCTGAATACTTTCCGAATGCACTTTATGAGGTAGTGTCCCATAATAACATATGCTGTGTGAATTATGGTGCTACCCTTGCCTGATGACGTCACTTATTCTGTGTAAGAAACCGTTTGTTGGGCTGTGGTAAGTGTGTTCAGTGTTCAAATGCTATGGCTATTGGGTTTGGTGTAGAAGGCTCACTCTCTACTCTCATTCCTAGGGCTGGTTTCCCGGATCCAGATGAATCTTATTCCTGGAGATTCTCTAAGAGCAACACATTACCTTTCTAGAACCTTCGTTTGCAGTCTTTTCCCAGGGGAGCAGAGTGAGCCTCTGGAAGAAGTATACCGAGGGTTAAGTTAGGGTGGCGGCTGGACCTTGGGATTTTCCTGGTTTTAGATGAGAGCTGGACGGCTTTTTATAGAAGCAGCTCGGTGGCTGGGCGGGGTCATTGGGTCCATGTGGCTCTTCAGAACGCTGCTGGTCTGCTGGGAGAGAAGGACTCAAATTTAGTATACAGCAAAGTAAAGAGACCGGGATGGGGGAAAGGGGGTGGAAAAGAGGGAGCGAGAGGGGGTGTGAGAGAGGGAGTAAGAGATGGAAAGTGTGTGAGAGCAGGAGGGAGAGGGAGAGATGGAGAGGGAGAAGGCAGTAGATATACTTTAGAGAGAAAAAGAAAGGGAGATGGGAAGAGACAGGGAGAGAACTAGAGAGAGGGAGAAGGAAAAATAAGGTAAGAGGGAGAGATGCTTCGTTTTACAGCTGTTTTAGGAAGGCGATATTGAAATGTGTGTCTGTTTAAGGACCACCCATGGGTGGCTAATGGCTAACAGGTTGTGACAGAAATATGTCAGGGGAGAGCACGAGAGAGAGAGAGAGCTGCCAGACAGTCAGAGACATGTCCTCCTCTCCTCTCTCTCTAAGGAAATGCCCCTGTCTCAGCCCCCCAGCCCTGGCCTCCGTCCGCTGAGTGTAGACAAACCAAACACAACAGGAGGAATAATGTTGTTTGTGAATGTCGTTGTGAGACCCAGTTTATAAGCCATTGGAATATCAAGCCCGTGCTGAGAGAGAGACAGAGAGAGAGAGAGAGAGAGAGAGAGAGAGAGAGAGAGAGAGAGAGAGAGAGAGAGAGAGAGAGAGAGAGAGAGAGAGAGAGAGAGAGAGAGAGAGAGAGAGAGAGAGAGAGAGAGAGAGAGAGAGAGAGAGAGAGAGAGAGAGAGAGAGAGAGAGAGAGAGAGAGAGAGAGGTCAGCAAACAAAAGCCAACGTACAATCCTCTCCGCTCCGCAACAAGGATTTCTCGTCTCAACACTTCGCTCTGCTCCATGGCCGGAGGAGGAATACCAGAGCACCAGAAGGGCCCTGGGGTCCAGGGAAATAAATACCTGGCTCTGTTCATCACCATATAGTTTATACTGTAGATGGTTTATTTCCACTGATAAAATCATGCAGTATAGTTATACACAGTGTGATATGATTTCAATCGTGGATCTATAAACTAACTGTAGCTTACAGATATAGACTTATATATCGATATTGTATGTAAACATAACAGTAGTAAAAACATAAATAACATAACACATACACAAATGTCTCCAAAATAGTTGTAAAGGGAAATCGGGAAATGTCAACAGGAACGTTTAGAGTGGACAGATTCCTGTGACTGGATTCCCATATCTGCTGTCTGTCCTTCCCTCTGTCTGAATGAGATGCTCAGATGAATCCTCTGACTGTCAGTCTTTACTATTTATTGTTGATTCTGGGTCGCTTCAATTGTTTATGGTTGACTCCATCAAATCTAAACAAGAAAACATGATAGAGAGGAGAGCAGGTGTAAACTGTCCACATATGGGACCTCTCGTGCTAGGGATGAACCTGCTCTGAACTGGGACCTGACATCATGTTGTCTGTAAACCTGGAAGGGTGGAACGGTTAAAACTCACATTCACTCTAGGTAGGACGCTGGCTAAAATAAACACATATTTCTTTTAATTCTGACACACTGCCTCCAGGCTCACATGATGAGGACTCTTTTCTGAGAATTGAAAACTTGAGTTAACTCCCTGAGTTAATGCCTAGGTTTTAGCTCAGTGGGCTAACACAGACTTGTGGGTGCAAGAGACACAAGGGTTCCAACCATGGTTGGTCACACCTTTCTCTAACCCACAGACAGCCCATCAGTCATAAGTCTAGATTACCCACACAAAGAAAGGATGCGTGTAGCTCCACTGTGACCCTTAACACGCAAATACAAATACTGTAGGTTGAGGCAGTAACAGAGTCCGCAGCAGAGACAGGAAACAGACAGAAAACAGAAACCGAAACATAAATAGGGACAGAAACAGAGACAGAAACAGGGACAGAAACAGAGACAGATACAGGGACAGAAACAGGGACAGAAACAGAGACAGGGACAGAAACAGGGACAGAAACAGGGACAGAAACAGGGACAGAAACAGGGGCAGAAACAGGGACAGAAACAGAAACAGGGACAGAAACAGGGACAGAAACAGGGACAGAAACAGGGACAGAAACAGGGACAGAAACAGGGACAAAAACAGAGACAGGGACAGAGACAGGGACAGAAACAGGGACAGAGACAGGGACAGAAACAGAGACAGAGACAGAAACAGGGACAGAAACAGGGACAGAAACAGGGACAGAGACAGGGACAGAAACAGAGACAGGGACAGAGACAGAAACAGGGACAGAAACAGGGACAGGGACAGAAACAGATACAGGGAGAGAAACAGAGACAGGGACAGAAACAGGGACAGAAACAGGGACAGAAACAGAGACAGATACAGGGACAGAAACAGGGACAGAGACAGGGTCAGAGACAGGGACAGAAACAGGGACAGAAACAGAGACAGATACAGGGACAGAAACAGGGACAGAAACAGAGACAGAGACAGAAACAGGGACAGAAACAGGGACAGAAACAGAAACAGAGACAGGGACAGAAACAGAGACAGGGACAGAAACAGGGACAGAAACAGGGACAGAGGCAGGGACAGAAACAGAGACAGGGACAGAGACAGAGACAGAAACAGGGACAGAAACAGGGACAGAGACAGGGACAGAAACAGAGACAGGGACAGAGACAGAAACAGGGACAGAAACAGGGACAGGGGCAGAAACAGAGACAGAGACAGAAACAGGGACAGAAACAGGGACAGAAACAGGGACAGAGACAGGGACAGAAACAGAGACAGAGACAGAAACAGGGACAGAAACAGAGACAGAGACAGAAACAGGGACAGAAACAGGGACAGAAACAGGGACAGAGACAGAAACAGGGACAGAAACAGGGACAGAAACAGGGACAGAGACAGGGACAGAAACAGAGACAGGGACAGAGACAGGGACAGAAACAGGGACAGAGACAGGGACAGAAACAGAGACAGGGACAGAGACAGAAACAGGGACAGAAACAGGGACAGAAACAGGGACAGAGACAGGGACAGAAACAGAGACAGGGACAGAGACAGAAACAGGGACAGAAACAGGGACAGGGGCAGAAACAGAGACAGAAACAGGGACAGAAACAGGGACAGAGACAGGGACAGAAACAGAGACAGGGACAGAGACAGAAACAGGGACAGAAACAGGGACAGGGGCAGAAACAGGGACAGAAACAGGGACAAAATCAGGGACAGAAACAGAGACAGGGACAGAGACAGAAACAGGGACAGAAACAGGGACAGAAACAGGGACAGAGACAGGGACAGAAACAGAGACAGGGACAGAGACAGAAACAGGGACAGAAACAGGGACAGAAACAGGGACAGGGGCAGAAACAGAGACAGAGACAGAAACAGGGACAGAAACAGGGACAGAAACAGGGACAGAGACAGGGACAGAAACAGAGACAGAGACAGAAACAGGGACAGAAACAGAGACAGAGACAGAAACAGGGACAGAAACAGGGACATAAACAGGGACAGAGACAGAAACAGGGACAGAGACAGGGACAGAGACAGGGACAGAGACAGGGACAGAAACAGGGACAGAGACAGGGACAGAAACAGAGACAGGGACAGAGACAGAAACAGGGACAGAAACAGGGACAGAAACAGGGACAGAGACAGGGACAGAAACAGAGACAGGGACAGAGACAGAAACAGGGACAGAAACAGGGACAGGGGCAGAAACAGAGACAGAGACAGAAACAGGGACAGAAACAGGGACAGAAACAGGGACAGAGACAGGGACAGAAACAGAGACAGGGACAGAGACAGAAACAGGGACAGAAACAGGGACAGGGGCAGAAACAGGGACAGAAACAGGGACAAAATCAGGGACAGAAACAGGGACAGGGGCAGAAACAGGGACAGAAACAGGGACAGAAACAGGGACAGAAACAGGCACAGGGGCAGAAACAGGGACAGAAACAGGGACAGGGGCAGAAACAGGGACAGAAACAGGGACAGGGGCAGAAACAGGGACAGAAACAGGGGCAGGGACAGGGACAGAAACAGGGACAGAGAGTAGAGGCACTGCTCCATTATAGAGGACTATAATGACAAAAACAAGCCTGTGGTTTTCTCAAATGGCACCCTGTTCCATATGCTCTACTTTGACCGGGGCCTATAGGGAGAGCTCATAGGGCTCTGGTCAAAGTAGAGCACTATATAGGGAATATGGTGCCATTTGGGACCCCATGTGACTTGGAACTGGGGAGCGTATCATGGATCTACTGTGTGTCGGTTCCCAGGCTTCTCCTCTGTCCTTTCAGTCAGAAACAGGCTCCTTGAAAACAGTCAGTCAGGGTTTCAGTCAGCATGCCACTGAAACAGACTGCCTTACAAAGGCCACTGCTCATTGAACACTGGTAAACACAATGCCAGCCATTCCGGTATACAGTTACAAAACAAGGTTTAGGCAGGGACCTGGACACAGGGAGCAAGGCAACACTGCCAGAATGTGCATTCCTTTTTTATCTTGACCGGGGCACTGGGTTTGCACATTTTAAACAATTCCATTGGTGCAAAAGTGAAAACCCTGACGACCTGGGGAGCCGGGCAATCTAAAACGAATGCACCCAATTTCTGAAAAGGACTAACATTCGCTTAGCGTGTAGTTGCACCAGCCCTTGTCAGTCAGCCGGGCCCTATTGGGGATTGGCCCTGTTAATCTCACATTAGACTCAGAGCCAGCGGCTTTGTTTGTGAAAGGGCAATTTAGCTCCGAAACGATAGCCGAGTGGAATTTAAGCATGTTGACGCTGGCACGCTGGCACCTGCCCTGGTGCTCTCCGTTTGCATAGATCAAGTTACAGATTTAGAACAAAAAACAGAAATCAAGGCTTGAGTGGCTGCTGAAAGAGTAGCATAAATATATGTTCCTAAAGCTTTTCAGAAAAAGTTGAGTATTATTGATTCATTAGAAATATATGAAGTGCCTCTGTTTAACACTGTGGTTAGAGTGGACCAGTATCCAAAAAGCCACTTACTGTAAAACACAGGAAATGAGAGAAGGACAAAGACATTCTTTTGTGAGATTTTTTACAATGATAAAACAAACGTTCTATATTTCAAATATTTTCTAAGTCGGTGGCTCTCAAACCGCTCCTCAGGGACCCACAGACGTTTCACAATTGTGTTGTAGCCCTGAACGGGCGAGAGGTTCGAGGACCACTGGTCAACAAAAGGCTGAATAGACGTTGTAATATTGTCAAGCTGTTTTGAAATGAATGCCTTTCAGTTAGGGGAGACTAATGCGCTTCGTTTGAATGGCTCCCTATAGATCAGGGGTTTCCAAACTTTTTATAGTCTCGTACCCCTTCAAACATTCAGCTGTGTACCCCCTCTAGCACCAGGGTCAGCGCACTCTCAAATGTTGTTTTTTGCATCATTGTAAGCCTGCCACACACACACATTATACAATACATTTATTATACATAAGAATGAGTGTGAGTTTTTGTCACAACCCGGCTCCTGGGAAGTGACAAAGAGCTCTTATAGGACCATGTCACAAATAATAATATCATAATAATCAATACTTTAATAACTCACCACGGGTTAATGAGAGGGTGTGCTTGAAATGATGCACATAACTCTGCAATGTTGGGTTGTATTGGAGAGAGTCTCAGTCTTAAATAATTTCCCACGCAATCTGTGCCTGTATTTAGTTTTCATGCTAATGGAGGGCCGAGAATCCACTCTCACATAGGTACATGGTTACAAAGGGCATCAGTGTCTTAATTCCATTTAACCTTTATTTAACGAGGCAAATCAGTTAAGAACAAATTCTTATTTACAATGACGGCCTACTGTGTGCATTGTGTGTTGTGAAATTGTTAGATATTTCTTGTCAGATATTACTGCACTGTTGGAGCTAGAAACACAAGCATTTTGCTACATCTGTTAAACACATGTATGTGAAAAATAAAATGTGATGACTTTTTGCAAATCCAATCAGGTTTCCACGTTGATTCAACATCATCACATATCACTTTCTGGTTTAAATGATGTGCAAACGATGTTGAACCGGGTGAATAACAGGGTCCAACGAGCCAACCTAGAGTTGACGTGCTTGGCGCTGTGGAGATATTCTATGTTCTTATGGTCAGTCCACATTAAGAATGGGTGTTCCGCCCCCTCCAACCAGTGCCGCCTCTTCTCCAATGCCATCTTGACGGCGAGGAATTCTCAATTTCCCACATCATAGTTCCTCTCAGCAGGGGTAAAACGATGGGAGAGAAAAGCGCAGGGGTGCAGCATTCGGTCCTGGGCAGAATGCTGGGACAGAACGGTCCCAACTCCGACCTCTGAGGTGTCGACCTCCACCCCAAACTGACGGGACGAGTCCGGGTGGATTGAGATGGGGCTGTAGTGAATCAATGTTTGAGGTCAGAGATCGCCCGGTCAGCTGCTGGAGAACACATGAATGGAACCTTGTGAGTGCTGAGAGTGGGGAAGCCAGGGTGCTGTAACCCCGGATGAAGCGACGGTAGAAGTTAGCAAATCCCAGGAAACATTGCAGCTGCATTCTGAATGTGGGTTGAGGCCAATCAACCACCACTCTCACCTTGTCTGGATCCATCTGTATATGTCCTGCAGCGATGATGTATCCTAAGAAGGAGATGAAATTCACACTTCTCCGCTTTAATGAAAAGCTGGTTCTCCAGAAGACGCTGAAGGATGTGCTCTTGAGCTGAACAGAAAAAGACAAGGATGTCGTCAAGGTAGACAAACACGAACCGGTTTAGCATGTCCCGGAGTGCATCGTTGACCAGGACCTGGAACACAGCAGGAGCGTTGGTCAGTCCGATTGGCATAACCAAGTACTCATAGTGTCCGCTAGCCGTGTTAAAAGCTGCCTTCCACTCATCTCCTTCCCGTATCCGTACCAGATGGCATTCAGCAGGTTCAACTTTGAGAAGATGGTTGCTCCCTGAACAGGTTTGAAAGCCGGGGAGATGAGTGGTAGAGGGTAAAGTTTTTCAACCATGATGTCATTAAGGCCCCGGTAGTCGATACACGCAAGAGAGTCTTCAATATAGTCCTCCAGAGCCTTGGTTTCCGGACCCGACTGGGAGTAAAGCCGTCCCCTGAGGTGGTGTAGTGCCCAGAAGAAGGTCAATGCGCAGTTGTAGGGTCGATGTGGAGGGAGAGAAGTAGCGGGGGCCTTGTTGAAAACCTCACGGAGGTCTAGGTACTCCGCAGGAATGACGGGGAGATCTGAGGCTTCTCCCAAGCCTGCAGGAAAACGTCCTGGGTAGGCTGTGCCGATTTAAGACACTGCACATGGCAGAACGGGCTCCATCCCACGATAGAACCAGTAGCCGAGTCGACTAGGGGGTTGTGCTTCTGGAGCCATGACTATCCCAAAACCACGGGTACATGGGGAGATTCCATGAGCAGGAACTACATACATGATTTCCTGATACTCGTAGGTTGATAGGAACTGTATTGCGGGTTGACTCTGCTAATAGAGTGTCCATCCAGAGCTCTGACGTCCAGGGATTGGAGAGACGTTGAGTTGAGATTCTAAGCTCCATCACCAAGGTAGCGTCGATAAAGCTCTCATCGGCCCAGAGTTAATGAGCACTCGGAGAGATTTGTCCAGGTCACCCCACAACAGGGTGGCATTGAGAGGGGTACGATTAATGGGAGATTGGAAAATCCCTGTACGGCTCACCAGTACCTACTGGTGAGCCTGGTCTTTGTAATGGACAGGTGGAAATATAAATGTTCTGTAGTCCCGCAATACAGACAGCTCCTGGTGCTCAGCCTGTGTAAACGTTCATCCCGAGACAATCTATCCCTTCCCGGTAGCTTGGGCTCAGGAGGAGGTGAGGCAACCGCCCTCAGTGATTCCCGTGGCATTCGGGTGACCTTGGATTCTCTCGGTAAGGTGGACGTCGGGAACTTCCGGGATTCCTCTGAGGCTAGGTGGAAGCAGTAGACAAGCGAGTGTGATAGGGAACAGACCTCCTCTCCCTCCTATGTTCCCGTAGCCGCCCATCGATCCATACGGTCAAGGCGATGAGGGCGTCGAGGTCCATGGGAACCTCCTCCGATAATCCGTGAAGGAACGTGTCGAAAAGGGCTTCCGGGTTCCAGGCACTCTCAGCCACCACTGCGTAGTCTGCCACACTACAGGAGTCTTGACGTAGTTGGAGTAGCTTACGAGCAGCTATCTTTGAGCGGTCCGAGGGGAACGAAGAAGGCTGCAGTTCAAAGATGAGGGAGCACTGGGAGAGAAACGCCGGCAGGTTCCAGAATCTCCAGCGTAGCGCTCCGGAGGAGGTAAGCAAGGTCCTTGGGACACCGGGGTAGGCTGGGAAGAAGCGCCACTGGTGGCGGGGTTGCTGAGAGTCTGGGGGATTGCTGTTGTGGCTTGCTGCCTAGTTAGGAATTTGCGGAAATGCTCCAGCAATGTATCGAGCGCAAGGTCATGGCGTTCTGCCAGGGTATGGAGTCCCTGCAGGAAAACGTCCTCGTGTCTTCCAATGGTCTTCCAGTAACTCCTTGTGTCTTCCAATGGTGGCTCCTTGGGAGGTGACAGCATTGTGGAGCTGGTCCAAGTTTGCTGGGTCAGTCATGGCCAGTTGTTACTATCAGGCCTCATGCTAAGTCCCAGATGCAGACACAGGAGATGGATAGTATTAGTCCCAGAGTTTATTATAGTACAAGGGGCAGGCAATTGGTAGGTCAAGGAAGGCAAAAAGTCGTAATCCAAATCAGTGTCAGGCAGGTACAGGACGGCATACAGGATCAGGGTCAGGACAGGCAGGAAGGTCAGAACTGGGAAGAATAGGAAAAATCACAGGAAACACGTGCACATGTTGGTAGGACTTGACGGGACAAGACAGACTGGCAACAGGCAAACAGAAAAAGCAGGTGTAAATACACAGGGGATAATGAGGGGAGATACCTGGTGGGGGGTGGAGACAAGCACAAAGACAGGTGAAACAGATCAGGATGTGACACTAATATACTGTATCTACTGCTGTACATGTCCTTCTTAGCATATCTTGTGTAAATTAATGTACAGATTGTATTTGGATTACTGTTACAGTGCTATTGTTAATTGGGTTGTTAATTGGATTCATGCCGACATTTCTTGATTTCTTGTTATGTTTAAAAATTATTTAAGGATTATTTGTGTATTTGTTTGACATTTTAATTAATTGTTAAGAGCTAGTAACATAAGCATTTCACTGCACCCTCTATAGCATCTTCTAAACTGTGTATGCGACCAATACACTTGATTTGGAAAGAATTTCTGAGGAGGATCAAGGAAGATGAGTTCCAGAGGCTCCTGCAGCCTCAACGCCAGGCATGACAGGGTGGGCCTGACAACGGCAGAGTTCCAATACTGTGAATAGGTATCTTTCCTTCTTAGCTACCTTGAAGTAATCACATATGTGAATTGGTTGGAATACTGAAAGTAATGGGGTGGTAAACTTGCTTATACCTATCCAATCATATGTAGATATGTGCTTACTTCAAGTAAACCAGAAAGGAAGAATGTATTTCTAAAGTATTGGAACAGAGATGGAGACAGAGACAGACCTGGGAGGAGAATACTCTAGAGGACCAGGATCAATCCAGCAGACAGTGTGGCTCAGATTCTGGAAAATCCAATCAATGTAAATCTGTGGAACGTTTCCTGAAAGACAAATCCCATTTCAGCCCAAAGTCAACTCTCACGCCTGTCACTCCAAAAACACAATCCTATGCCTGGTCCCCCTATCTGAGATGGGATACTAATGTCTGCAAACCATTAACGGATTAAGACTCAGCTCAGGTTTAATCCTGAAGAGTGTATTGACAAATCCATCAAAATCCGTCAATTTAAACTAGAGATATGTTTTTTGTGTATGGTTTGCGTCTTAACGCACCGCATCCACCTATGTCAGCCTTCAAGTAGGCAAACGAGCTACAGCTGTGTTTGTCAGACCATGAGACATCCCGAAAATCGGTCTTCTCACAAAAACATCTGTAGCATTTGAATGTTTTGTCCTACTAATATGACCACTAAAATGAAACTCTCACAAACACGATAGTGTTCTCCGTTTCGCTCTTGGACTCCCACAGCAATGTTCCCTCTAAACTGCGCGCATGCGCGGCCGCACACCTTCTATGGGACTGCCACGCAGAAGAAATGCCATAGAGCGCAGAAACTGAACACTGAGTTCGCCCCATTAGTTTGCACTAAATAGATTAATGTTTTTCTGTGATCGAATCAACATTATATCCGCCCCTTTTCAATGCAACCAACCAAAACCAATCTAACTTTGCAAGATTGAGTCTGTGATTTTGTTGTTGCCAGAGCGCAACAGAGTAGAATTCTACCGCAGGGTAGCCCATTAGAGGTCTTTCAAACACCCACGAGTGAATGCGCTTTTCAGATCAGAGCGCAGAGCCACGCGTGTGCACATTTGTTGGTATTCTTTGCTAGTTAGCAAGTTATTAGATAAGCAATCGGCGTTACTGCTTCCTACATGAGCACAAAACGTGTAGGCCACATTTCAAGTTGTCTTTGAAAAACCAGTCATGTAAAAGGCTTATGTCTTAATTAAAGTGGCAGTGTTTTATTTTGAGACAGGCTTGAATATGCAAATAAGACAATAGGCAGAAGGATATCCAACATTGTTCAATTCTATGTATGGTAATAATAATTCATTGTATTTTGTAAAGTGGTTTCTTGCATCACAAAACACAATACAATGCAATTCTCATTCATCTATTTGACCCATGGTGTTACAGACTAAGTAAATAAATATGAATATCAAGCTCTTCATAATGTAGAAACGTTTAAAAGTCTCATGTGATGTAGGCCTGCATTGAACATCACATATAGGCTACTGTAGTCTATATGATAGAAATGAAGAGCTATTACTATGTGCAAATATTATGGGATTTAGTCCATTGGTTTTGTTGGCAGTTCTACACTATGCTCAAATAGCCACAATAACCTATTGGGCACTGTCTACAACTGTAAGGCTACAGTCTATTGGCTACTGTCTACAACTGTAAGGCTACAGTCTATTGGCTACTGTCTACAACTGTAAGGCTACAGTCTATTGGCTACTGTCTACAACTGTAAGGGTACAGTCTATTGGCTACTGTCTACAACTGTAAGGGTACAGTCTATTGGCTACTGTCTACAACTGTAAGGCTACAGTCTATTGGCTACTGTCTACAACTGTAAGGCTACAGTTTATTGGCTACTGTCTACAACTGTAAGGCTACAGTCTATTGGCTACTGTCTACAACTGTAAGGCTACAGTCTATTGGCTACTGTCTACAATTGTAAGGGTGCAGCATAAGGTGAATGCACCAATTTGTAAGTCGCTCTGGATAAGAGCGTCTGCTAAACGACTTAAATGTAAATGTAAATGTACAATTGTAAGGGTGCAGTCTATTGGCTACTGTCTACAACTGTAAGGGTACAGTCTATTGGCTACTGTCTATAACTGTAAGGGTGCAGCATAAGGTGAATGCACCAATTTGTAAGTCGCTCTGGATAAGAGCGTCTGCTAAATGACTTAAATGTAAATGTACAATTGTAAGGGTACAGTCTATTGGCTACTGTCTACAACTGTAAGGCTACAGTCTATTGGCTACTGTCTACAACTGTAAGGGTACAGTCTATTGGCTACTGTCTACAACTGTAAGGCTACAGTCTATTGGCTACTGTCTACAATTGTAAGGCTACAGTCTATTGGCTACTGTCTACAACTGTAAGGCTACAGTCTATTGGCTACTGTCTACAACTGTAAGGGTACAGTCTATTGGCTACTGTCTATAACTGTAAGGGTGCAGCCTATTGGCCACTGTCTACAACTGTAAGGGTGCAGCCTATTGGCCACTGTCTACAACTGTAAGGGTCCAGCCAATTGGCCACTGTCTACGTCTGTAAGGGTGCAGCCTATTGGCCACTGTCTACAACTGTGTTCACTGTAAACTGGAAGTTCCACAAAATTCTCACAATGTTTAAGTTTCCGCTCAGAAGACCTAATATTTGCTCAGTGCCCCAAAACATTTGAGGGAACATTGCCCACAAGTGTCATGGGACCTGTCTGAAGTCGGTAACGCTGATGTGCCAACTTCTGTCTGTTGTGTCCGAAACGTTTGGGCTACAAACTAATATGATCCCAATGTGGATTGCTCTATGACTCCCACAAGTGTCACAGGACTGGTATGAAGGTCCCCCCCCCCAAACGGCTCCGACTTTTAGACGTTAACTGCATGAGATTGTAGCCTTTCTGCCTGCTTCCAAGAGTTCCAGGAAGGACAAAATACATGTGGTAGCTGTGAGATAATGTTCCTGAACGTTCCTGAACCCTTTCCGCCTGCTGCGATTGAAAGCAGGCAGGTCACAGTCTGTTATTTACTGAAGGCTGGGTCTGGGGTGACCGTAAAGGTTGCAAGATCAAATCCCCGAGCTGACAAGGTAAACATCTATCGTTCTGAACAAGGCGGTTAACCCACTGTTCCTGGGCTGTCATTGGAAATAAGAATTTCTTCCTAGTTAAATAAAGGTAAAATATATGCTTTTTTAGTTAATAGGGAGGCAGGCATTGAAACATCCTCCAGCAAACTAGGCTGTGAATTTACAGATTATGCTTTTAATTAGTCATTATCACATCAAACAGAGATCAGGATAAGGTCAAGCAAATTTGAAAGGGGATTTGTGTTTGATATGAATGAAAGGAAAGCAAAATTAACCTTCAGTAGTTTCAAACATAAAGGCTATTGATTTTGGCTAATGATACTTTATAGACACCAATTAGTGCTCTTAAAATCTCCCATATAATTTGTCACTAGAGTGATAGCACGTGTCAGATGGCCAGCTTGCTCAACAAGCTTTTAAACAGAGCTCCAGATGAACCAGGGTAATAAAGGCAGTAATTCATACCAAGTAACAACCATTTTCCATGCCTTCTTCAGCCCCAGCACCTAGCCCCCTCCTCCTCAGCCCCCCTAGTCCCCTTCACCCCCAGGCCCCTCCTCCTCAATCCCCCTAGTCCCGTTCAGCAACAGCCCCTAACCCCCTCCTCCTCAACCCCCTAGTCCCCTTCAGCAACAGCCCCTAGCCCCCTCCTCCTCAGCCTCCCTAGTCCCCTTCAGCCCCAGCCCCTAGGCCCCTCCTCCTCAGCCTCCCTAGTCCCCTTCAGCCCCAGCCCCTAGCCCCCTCCTCCTCAGCCTCCCTAGTCCCCTTCAGCCTCAGTCCTTAGCCCCGTCCTCCTCAACCCCCCTAGTCCCCTTCAGCAACAGCCCCTAACCCCCTCCTCCTCAGCCCCCTAGTCCCCTTCAGCAACAGCCTCCTAGCCCCCCCCTCAACCCCCTAGTCCCCTTCAGCAACTGCCTCCTAGCCCCCTCCTCCTCAGCCCCCTAGTCCCCTTCAGCCCCAGCCACTACTCCCCTCCTTCTCAGCCCCCTAGTCCCTTTAGCCTCCGACCATGGCCCCTTCCTCAGCCCATCATGGCCCCTTTCTCAGTAAACTCACAGTGCTTTGATGAGATTGAAGGGAACACATAGCTGGATCCATGGTGGCCCATTCTGGCTTATGTTCCAAGGCTTTCCTTCCCAGTTGCCCCATCACTCCATCCCCCATTCCTCTACCCTCCTTGAGCCTCCTTCCCCCTGCCGGTTCCGCCACAAGCCCCCCCGTCCCCCTTACTCTCCATCTCTCCATTCCCTCCATCCCTGACCTCAGCAGGAAGCTAGAAGCCAAGGTGGAGGGGTTTAGGGGATTTAGGGATTTGGGTTGACGAGGCTCGAGGGGTATAGTTTAACAAGTAAGGGGCCTAGAAGGCACAGAGGTGTTTCATATAAACTTGTCCTACAGGGCTCCTGTAATTCTTCCCCCCTGGTGTTCCACCTGGAACCTCAAGGAGGCTGTTCTGTCAGCCTTGCATGAGGGGAGAACGGGGAGGGGGGAGGAAAAGTGTGCACGTTGACAGATCTCTCTACAATGAGTCCCAATGTGTGGATAAATTGCGGCATGTGTGACAGTGTAATGCGCCATGGGGAAAGGGGGCTTACTAACGAGGTGAGGAGGTATTTCAGTATTACATATGGTTCGATGTTTCAGAAACACGTCCTCCACCACGTCGTCAGTCAGTCATATAGACCTGATTTATGTGCTGAGGGCAGCTGAAAGGGGCTTCAATGGTAGGTAAATAAAAACAACATCTAAGCACACATTTTGCCAAATAATGTGTTACTATTTTATTTAACCTTTGTTTAACTAGGCAAGTCAGTTAAGAACAAATTCTTATTTACAATGACGGTCTATCCCGGCCAAACCCTAACAACGCTGGGCCAATTGTGCGCCGCCAATCACGGCCGGTTGTGATACAGGCCAGGATCAAACCAGGGTCTGTAGTCACGCCTCTAGCACTGAGATGCAGTGCCTTAGACTGCTGCGCCACTCGGGAGCCCAATAATAGAATAATAGTGAAACTATGAAATAACACATATGGAATCATGTAGTAACCAAAAAGTGTTAAACAAACCAAAATATATTTTAGATTTTAGATTCTTCAAAGTAGCCACCGTTTGCCTTGATGACAGCTATGCAAAAAAATGTTGCATTTTCTCAACCACCTTCATGAGGTAGTCACCTGGAATGCATTTCAATGAACAGGTGTGTCTTGTTAAAAGTTCATTTGTGAAATTACTTTCATTCTTAATGCATTTGAGAAACTATCCGTTTTATTGTGGCATGGTAGGGGTGGTATACAGAAAATAGCCCTATTTGGTAAAGTACCAAGTCCATATTATGGCAAGAACAGCTCAAATAAGCAAAGAGAAATGACAGTCAATCATTACTTTAAGACATGAAAGTCAGTCAATGCGGAAAATTTCAAGAACTTTGAAATTTTCTTCAAGTGCAGTCGCAAAGACAATCAAGCGCTATGATGAAACTGGCTCTCATGAGGACCGCCACAGGAATGGAAGACCCAGAGTTACCTGTGCTGCAGAGGATAAGTTCATTAGAGTTACCAGCCTCAAAAATTGCAGCCCAAATAAATTATTCACAGAGTTAAAGTAACAGACACATCTCAACATTAACTGGACATTAGACCAGTGGAAACCTGTCCTTTGGTGTGATGAGTCCAAATTTGAGATTTTAGGTTCCATCCGCCGTTTCTTTGTGGGACTCAGAGTAGGTAAACGGATTATCTCCGCATGTGTGGTACCCACCGTGAAGAATGGAGGAGGAGGTGTGTTGGTGTGGGGGTGCTTTGCTGGTGAGACTGTCTGTGATTTAAATAAAGTGGGACTATAATTTGTTTTTCAACAGGACAATGACCCAACACACCTCCAAGGGCTATTTTACGAAGACGGAGATTGATGGTGCTGCATCAGATGACCTGGCCTCCACAATCACCCGACCTCAACCCAATTGAGATGGTTTGGGATGAATTGCAATGCAGCGTGAAGGAAAAGCAGCCAACAAGTGCTCAGCAGCCAACAAGTGCTCACAGCCAACAAGTGCTCAGCAGCCAACAAGTGCTCAGCAGCCAACAAGTGCTCAGAATTTGCAGGAACTCTTTCAAGACTGTTGGAAAAGCATTCCAGGTGAAGCTGTTTGAGAGAATTCCAAGAGTGTGCAAAGTTGTCATCAAGGCAAAGGGTGGGTTCTTTGAAGAATCTCAAATATAAAATACATTTTGATTTGTTGGTTACTACATGATTCCATATGTGTTTTTTCGTAGTTTTGATGTCTTCACTATTATTCTACATGTAGAAAATTGTACAAATAAAGAAAAACCCTTGAATGAGTATGTGTGTCCAAACTTTTGACTGGTACTGTATATTTGTATTTATGACGTAGGCTGTTGTTGTGTTTTGTTGTGATGCAATTGTTTTAACCCTGTTTGGACCCCTGAATATTAGCTGCTGCCTTCGGGATCCTAACGCTTACTAAATACATAGTCCCCCATTGAAACACCCACACTAGATATGCATGATAGCCACACCACAGTATTTATGATGTAGGCTCATTCAAAAAGAGACATCTCAGCAACAAAACTGGTTGTCATATCAACCAGTTTTGCCCACTGGGATGGCACTCAATATGTTCTTCTGTTATTTTCCCACCTTCTTGTTAGTGAGGCCTCTTTATGATTCATATAGCTGACATGTGATACTGGTGCTGACCCAAATCACCAGTCAGTCTGGGTACTCCATTAGTCCATTCTTTAATCTGCCACTGAGCTGGTGTGAGTATCCGGTCTCCGTGACAGTACGGCTGTTATAGAGCTGACTGTAGGGGCCCTCTATACAGTAGCCTCTCCCTGGAGTCTCCACACATACTATATTACATTACTCTTACTTTTCCTCTCCACTCGACCTGCTCAAAGAAAACATATCAAATCAAATGTTTGTATATTTTTTATGAATTCCTGAGAGTATTCTCAAATACACCCCAAAGTATTCAGAGAGGCTAAATAGGCATAAATGGAAGTCTTTTCCCTATGTGCACTTAGGCCAAAAAAGCGCAGTCAAAACGTGTGTTGTACAGACATGTACTTTGGGGACTCCATGTTCTACTCTCATCACATATTGTATTTGACTTTAACTCCACCGTGGCGGTACGCAATGGGTTAGAACCCTTCTAACTGGCCTCTACTGTTATTTCACATGGGTTTTTAGAGTTCAAGATTTTTAAAAAAATAGCCATAAGAAGTCAGGAAAAGAGAGAGAGAGACAGTTCCACAAATAGTCCGTTTTCCCCCCTTCTGAAACGTCTTTTAATGTATCATTATCGTGATTCTCTTACAGGTCACCTGCTTTAGCCATTACAGCTCTGTCCTCTGCTCCCATTGGCTGCAGGGCTAGCCGTGCCCACAGTAACAGCTCCTCTCATTGGCTACAGGGCTGGCCATGCCTCCAGTAACAGCTCTTATCAATGGTCCAGAGGAATAAAAGGAAACAAATTGTTTCTTTTGTCAAGTGGTTCTTTGGTACCATGGTGACCATGCTGGACTGGATAATATGTTGTGGAAAGCATATTGACCTGGTAGATAGCAAAATAAAAGCATTCATTCACAAATGTCCATTCAAAAACATGAATACAGTACAAAGTCCTCAGAAATAAAGATTTACCAATGGTGTGTAAAAGTTGTTAATTTCTCTGATATAAGGTTTTCAATTTACAGTACATAGCCAGTCACAGCTCCCTTTCTTTGTCTTTAATAGACAATATACCTGAAATACTGCTGATACGTGCTATGAGTCATAGGGGATGTTACTAATGGTGTCCAGTGCCAGACTACTGTACCTCTATGCCTATGATCTACTATACTGTGGTCCTTAGCCTAACACCCTGTTAACCCTGTCCTATGGTGCTAACTGATCCGAACCCTTTCATTTCAAAATGTAATCCGTTGCTGTTACTAGTTACTCGTCCACAATTCTAATCAGTAATGTAACATTTGGATTACACAAACTCAGTATGGTAATTTGATTACTTTGAGTTACTTTAGGATTTATTTCCCTTTACGAGGCATTAGAAATAGACAAAACGGATTCATTAAACACATTTGGTTTGTCATCAGTGGTCTCTGACTTGTGGTCACACTCAATCAGGTGGAACAAACTTAAACTTGTGCCTTTTCTCAATGCTGAATTTAATGTAAATATCCCCAAACATCCTTACTGAATTTAAAAGTAATCCTAAAAGTAAGCATCTAGTTTTCAAAAGGTTCTGTAATCTGATTACAATATTGTTGCTGGTAATGTAACTGATCACAGTTACAGTTTTGTAATCAATTACTCCCCAACCCTGTTGATTAGTGTAGTGTCAACAACGCAGCCACTGCCAGCTAGCCTACAAAGTCAACAACGCAGCCACTGCCAGCTAGCCTACTTCAGCAGTACTGTATCATTTTAATCATTTTAGTCAATAAGATTCTTGCTACGTAAGCTTAACTTTCTGAACATTCGAGACGTGTAGTCCACTTGTCATTCCAATCTCCTTTGCATTAGCGTAGCCTCTTCTGTAGCCTGTCAACTATGTGTCTGTCTATCCCTGTTCTCTCCTCTCTGCACAGACCATACAAACGCTCCACACCGCGTGGCCGCGGCCACCCTAATCTGGTGTTCCCAGCGCGCACGACCCATGTGGAGTTCCAGGTCTCCGGTAGCCTCTGGAACTGCCGATCTGCGGCCAACAAGGCAGAGCTCATCTCAGCCTATGCCTCCCTCCAGTCCCTCGACTTCTTGGCACTGACGGAAACATGGATCACCACAGATAACACTGCTACTCCTACTGCTCTCTCTTCGTCCGCCCACGTGTTCTCGCACACCCCGAGAGCTTCTGGTCAGCGGGGTGGTGGCACCGGGATCCTCATCTCTCCCAAGTGGTCATTCTCTCTTTCTCCCCTTACCCATCTGTCTATCGCCTCCGTTGAATTCCATGCAGTCACAGTTACCAGCCCTTTCAAGCTTAACATCCTTATCATTTATCGCCCTCCAGGTTCCCTCGGAGAGTTCATCAATGAGCTTGATGCCTTGATAAGCTCCTTTCCTGAGGACGGCTCACCTCTCACAGTTCTGGGCGACTTTAACCTCCCCACGTCTACCTTTGACTCATTCCTCTCTGCCTCCTTCTTTCCACTCCTCTCCTCCTTTGACCTCACCCTCTCACCTTCCCCCCCTACTCACAAGGCAGGCAATACGTTCGACCTCATCTTTACTAGATGTTGTTCTTCCACTAACCTCATTGCAACTCCCCTCCAAGTCTCCGACCACTACCTTGTATCCTTTTCCCTCTCGCTCTCATCCAACACTTCCCACACTGCCCCTACTCGGATGGTATCGCGCCGTCCCAACCTTCGCTCTCTCTCCCCCGCTACTCTCTCCTCTTCCATCCTATCATCTCTTCCCTCTGCTCAAACCTTCTCCAACCTATCTCCTGATTCTGCCTCCTCAACCCTCCTCTCCTCCCTTTCTGCATCCTTTGACTCTCTATGCCCCCTATCCTCCAGGCCGGCTCGGTCCTCCCCTCCCGCTCCGTGGCTCGACGACTCATTGCGAGCTCACAGAACAGGGCTCCGGGCAGCCGAGCGGAAATGGAGGAAAACTCGCCTCCCTGCGGACATGGCATCCTTTCACTCCCTCCTCTCTACATTTTCCTCTTCTGTCACTGCTGCTAAAGCCACTTTCTACCACTCTAAATTCCAAGCATCTGCCTCTAACCCTAGGAAGCTCTTTGCCACCTTCTCCTCCCTCCTGAATCCTCCTCCCCCCCTCCTCCCTCTCTGCAGATGACTTCGTCAACCATTTTGAAAAGAAGGTCGACGACATCCGATCCTCGTTTGCTAAGTCAAACGACACCGCTGGTTCTGCTCACACTGCCCTACCCTGTGCTCTGACCTCTTTCTCCCCTCTCTCTCCAGATGAAATTTCGCGTCTTGTGACGGCCGGCCGCCCAACAACCTGCCCACTTGACCCTATCCCCTCCTCTCTTCTCCAGACCATTTCCGGAGACCTTCTCCCTTACCTCACCTCGCTCATCAACTCATCCCTGACCGCTGGCTACGTCCCTTCCGTCTTCAAGAGAGCGAGAGTTGCACCCCTTCTGAAAAAACCTACACTCGATCCCTCCGATGTCAACAACTACAGACCAGTATCCCTTCTTTCTTTTCTCTCCAAAACTCTTGAACGTGCCGTCCTTGGCCAGCTCTCCCGCTATCTCTCTCAGAATGACCTTCTTGATCCAAATCAGTCAGGTTTCAAGACTAGTCATTCAACTGAGACTGCTCTTCTCTGTATCACGGAGGTGCTCCGCACTGCTAAAGCTAACTCTCTCTCCTCTGCTCTCATCCTTCTAGACCTATCGGCTGCCTTCGATACTGTGAACCATCAGATCCTCCTCTCCACCCTCTCCGAGTTGGGCATCTCCGGCGCGGCCCACGCTTGGATTGCGTCCTACCTGACAGGTCGCTCCTACCAGGTGGCGTGGCGAGAATCTGTCTCCTCACCACGCGCTCTCACCACTGGTGTCCCCCAGGGCTCTGTTCTAGGCCCTCTCCTATTCTCGCTATACACCAAGTCACTTGGCTCTGTCATAACCTCACATGGTCTCTCCTATCATTGCTATGCAGACGACACACAATTAATCTTCTCCTTTCCCCCTTCTGATGACCAGGTGGCGAATCGCATCTCTGCATGTCTGGCAGACATATCAGTGTGGATGACGGATCACCACCTCAAGCTGAAACTCGGCAAGACGGAGCTGCTCTTCCTCCCGGGGAAGGACTGCCCGTTCCATGATCTCGCCATCACGGTTGACAACTCCATTGTGTCCTCCTCCCAGAGCGCTAAGAACCATGGCGTGATCCTGGACAACACCCTGTCGTTCTCAACTAACATCAAGGCGGTGGCCCGTTCCTGTAGGTTCATGCTCTACAACATCCGCAGAGTATGACCCTGCCTCACACAGGAAGCAACATCCGCAGCGCAGGTCCTAATCCAGGCACTTGTCATCTCCCGTCTGGATTACTGCAACTCGCTGTTGGCTGGGCTCCCTGTCTGTGCCATTAAACCCCTACAACTCATCCAGAACGCCGCAGCCCGTCTGGTGTTCAACCTTCCCAAGTTCTCTCACGTCACCCCGCTCCTCCGCTCTCTCCACTGGCTTCCAGTTGAAGCTCGCATCCGCTACAAGACCATGGTGCTTGCCTACGGAGCTGTGAGGGGAACGGCACCTCAGTACCTCCAGGCTCTGATCAGGCCCTACACCCAAACAAGGGCACTGCGTTCATCCACCTCTGGCCTGCTCGCCTCCCTACCACTGAGGAAGTACAGTTCCCGCTCAGCCCAGTCAAAACTGTTCGCTGCTCTGGCCCCCAATGGTGGAACAAACTCCCTCACGATGCCAGGACAGCGGAGTCAATCACCACCTTCCGGAGACACCTGAAACCCCACCTCTTTAAGGAATACCTAGGATAGGATAAAGTAATCCTTCTCACCCCCCCCCTTAAAAGATTTAGATGCACTATTGTAAAGTGGCTGTTCCACTGGATGTCATAAGGTGAATGCACCAATTTGTAAGTCGCTCTGGATAAGAGCGTCTGCTAAATGACTTAAATGTAAATGTAAAATGTAAATTTCTGAACCATGTGGCAGGTTTTTATTTCCAGGGCTTTGGGCCAATTCCAACTGGCCATTACTGCTAATGAACCACATAAATCACACACATAATTTGTGTTTTAAGAAGCCCATTGCCTTTCCTCAGCGTCCGTTGTATTGGGCTCCAGCCAGCTCTCCTCTCCTTTAGTTATGTGGGGTTCCTCTATGTGTATGGTCTATTAACATTACACTCTTGGTGCTATAGTGTACCTGTGCCAAGTTCAATAGCTTTATGTTTGACCTGGATCACAAGCCTGTGAGAGAAGATGTGCTGGATCTCAGGTCTGAGCTCTGACAGGCCGGCCACCACCACATGCCTCCGTGGTCTAAAGATGCTCCAACTGCCAACAACCTATCAACTGCAACTCCGTTGACTTGCAACTTTCTAGGATTATATTTTGCGAAACAGTTTGTTGATAGTTCAACATCTACTGTATACACCATCTGTAGAGGATTATCCTAATAAAGTGTTACCTTGGACATTGTCTTGATGTCTGACCGCAGTTGGAGAAAACGTACTGGAACCAGACCATGTTTGTTTCGGCTCACGTCCGTCACGTGTTTGTCTAGGCTCAAATGGGATTCTGGTCAAATCAGATACAAAGCTGTTGAACTTGGCAGCGACCATGGAGGCATGTGGTGGTGGCTGGCCTATCAGAGCTCAGACCTGAGATGCAACATATCTTTTCTCACATGCTTGTGATCCAGGTCAAACATAAAGCTATTGAACTTGGCACAGGTACACTATAGCACCAAGAGTGTAATGTTAATAGACCATACACATAGAGCAGGTATTCCCAAACTGGGGTACACGCAAAGTCGTCGGAAGTACGCCAAATATAAATGTGACCATTTTTTTTTTATCTTCACATTTTCAAACAATACATTTATATTTTCCAACGGGGCTATACTATTGTGAAGGACTTCATTCTTCCTGCTGCCGTAGATATGGCTGGGACAATGATGGGTGAAAAGGTCAAAGAAACTATACAGACAATGTCTTCATCAAACAACACTGTTTCATGATGCATCAGGGACAAGGCAGGAGATCTTTTGAAACAATTACTGCTTCGCAAGCCAGTGAATTGTATGCGTTACAGCTGGATGAGTCAACAGACATGGGGGGCCTGGCACAGCTCCTGGTATATATCCGTTACATTTATGTGGGGTCAATTAAGGAAGGCATCCTCTTCTGCAAACCAGAAGAACAGGAGAGGATATTTTTTATGTACTGGACAGCTTTGTGACATCAAATGGACTTCGGTAGTCAAGATGTGTTGGTATCTGTACTGATGGCGCAAAAGCCATGACAGGGAGACATAGTGGAGTGGTAACACGCGTTCAAGAAGTTGCTCCCGATGCATCTTGGGTACACTGCAGCATCCACCGAGAGGCTCTTTCTGCCAAGGGAATGGTTAACTTTGTAAAGCAAGGCCCCTGAACTCTCGTGTATTTTATGCATCATGCAATGATACGGGCAGCGACCATGTAAAGCTTTTACAACATACAGAAGTGTGCTGGTTATCAAGGGGCAAAGTATTGACACTTTTTTTTAAATTGAGAGACGAGTTTAAAGTTTTCTTAACTGACCATAATTTTCACTTGTCTGACCGCTTGCATGATGATTCGTTTCTCACACAACTGGCAATATGGGTGATGTTTTTCCTTGCCTGAATGATCTGAATCTAGGATTACAGGGACTCTCTGCAACAATATTCAATGTGCGGGACAAAATTGAGGCTATGATTTAAGAAGTTGGAGCTCTTGTGTCTGCACACAGGTATTTCCATCATTGTATGATTATTTTGTGTGTAAATTAACTCAAGTTTACGGACAATGTCAAATGTGATACAGCGAAGCACCGGAGTGAGCTGGGTTCGCAATTACGCAGGTACTTTCCCGAAACGGACAACACAAACAACTGGGATTCATTATCCCGTTCATGCCCTGCCTCCAGTCCACTTAACTATATCTGAACAAGCGGTTCTGTGAAAATCAAATTTAATCAGAAGTCACTGCCATCTCTGGATAGGGCTGCGCTAAGAGTTTATTGCCTTGGCAAATCGCGCTGTTAAGAATATATACATGTTTGGGCGAACAGAGTGGCACATACTAAGATACAGTAGAATAGAATGAGTAATGCAAAATGTGTAAACTAAAGTGACTAGTGTTCCATTATTAAAGTGGCCAGTGATTTCAAGTCTATGTCTATAGGGGAGCAGTCTCTAATGTGCTAGTGAGGGCTATTGGCCATGAGATAAAAGCTGTTTTTCAGTCTCTCGGTCCCAGCTTTGATGCACCTGTACTGACCTCGCCTTCTATCACGGCCGTCAAAGGAAGTGGACCAAAGTGCAGCGTAGTGAGCGTACATTTTCCTTTTATTTAAAATGTCACCAACAACTGAAGACACAACCGTGACGCTTACAGGGCTAATTGTGCCACTAACAAAAGTCAACTACCCACACTGAAAGGAGGGAAAAATGGCTACCTAAGTATGATTCCCAATCAGAGACAACGATAGACAGCTGTCAATGATTGAGAACCATACCCGGCCAAAACATAGAAATAAAGAAACATAGAAAACAAAACATAGAATGCCCACCCCATATCACACCCTGACCTAACCAAATAGAGAAATAAAACGGTTCTAAGGTCAGGGCGTGACACCTTCTGGATGACAACGGGTGAACAGGCAGTGGCTCGGGTGTTTAAAAATAAATAAAATAATTTAACTAGGCAAGTTAGTTATGACCAAATTTTTATTTTACAATGATGGCCTAACCCAGATGACGCTGTGCCAAATGTGCACCACCTCCGGATCACGGCCTGTTGTGATACAGCCTGGGATCGAACCAGGGTATGTTGTGATGCCTCTAGTACTGAGATGCAGTGCCTTAAACTGCTGCGCTATTCGGGAGCACTGGGTGTTGTCCTTGATGATCTTTTTGGCCTTCTGGTGACATCGGGTGCTGTAGGCGCTCTGGGAGGGCAGGTAGTTTGCCTCCGGTGATGTGTTGGGCAGACCGCACCACCCTCTGGAGAGCCCTGCAGTTGCGGGGGCGTTGCAGTTGTTGTACCAGGCGGTGATACAGCCCGACAGGATGCTCTCAATTGTGCATCTGTAAAAGGGTGATGGTGAGGGTTTTAGGTGCCAAGCCAAATTTCTTCATCCTCCTGAGGCACTGTTGCGCCTTTTTCACCACCCTGTGAGTGAACCATTTTACTTTGTCAGTGATGTGTACGCAGAGGAACTTGAAGCTTTCCACCTTCCTCACTGCGGTCCAGTCGATGTGGATAGGAGGGTGCTCCCTCTGCTGTTTCCTGAAGTCCATGATCAGCTCCTTTGTTTTGTTTACATATGGTGAGAGGTTATTTTCCTGGCACCCCACTCCCAGGGCCCTCACCTCCTCCCTGTAGGCTGCCTCATCATTGTTGGTAATTTGATCTAAAATCAAATCAAATGCTATTTGTCACATACACATTGTTAGCAGATGTTAATGCGAGTGTAGCGAAATGCCTGTGCTTCTAGTTACGACAATGCAGTAATAACCAACGAGTAATCTAACCTAACAATTTCAAAACTACTACCTTATACACACAAGTGTAAAGGGATAAAGAATATGTACATAAAGATATATGAATGAGTGATGGTACAGAACTGTCATGTTTTGTCTTATATTGTCTTGTCATTTTGCTTTCCCTTCTGTTCGTTTTCCCCCTGCTGGTCTTATTAGGTACGTTCCCTTTTTTCTCTCTCCCTCCCTCTCTCTCTTCTCTCTATCGTTCCGTTCCTGCTCCCAGCTGTTCCTATTCCCCTACTCAATCATCTAATCTTTTCACACCTGTTCCGTATCTTGCCCTCTGATTAGAGTCCCTATTTCTCCCCTTGTCTTCCGTTTCTGTCCTGTCGGATCCTTGTATATTGTTCGCCGTGCTGTGTCTTTGTCTCGCCCTGTCGTGTCTTGTTTCCCTCAGATGCTGCGTGTGAGCAGGTGTCTGAGTCTGCTACGGTCGGTGCCTTCCCGAGGCAACCTACAGTTTATGGTCGAGTCTCCAGTCTGTCCTCGTCACTACGAGTGGAATTAGTTTTTTATGTTTTGTTTTCTGCTCTGATTTGTCTAGGAGTATTGCCTATTTCCTTTACTGGAATAAAGACTCTGTTTTCGCCAAGTCGCTTTTGGGTCCTCATTCACCTGCATAACAGAAGGATCCGACCAAGTATGGACCCAGCGACTACAGATTCTCGTAACACTGCCGTCGAGATCCAAGGAGCCATGCTCGGCAGACACGAGCAGGAATTGTCTGCTGCTCGTCATGCCGTTGAGAACCTGGCCGCTCAGGTTTCCGACCTCTCTGGACAGTTCCAGAGTCTTCGTCTCGTGCCACCTGCTACTTCCTGGTCTGCCGAGCCTCCGGAACCTAGGGTTAATAACCCACCTTGTTACTCCGGGCAGCCCACGGAGTGCCGCTCCTTTCTCACCCAGTGTGATATTGTGTTCTCTCTCCAACCCAACACATACTCTAGAGAGAGAGAGCTCGGGTTGCTTACGTCATATCACTCCTTACTGGCCGGGCTCGAGGGTGGGGCACAGCTATCTGGGAGGCAAGGGCTGATTGTTCTAACAATTACCTGAACTTTAAAGAGGAGATGATTCGGGTTTTTGATCGTTCAGTTTTTGGTAGGGAGGCTTCTAGGGCCCTGGCTTCCCTATGTCAAGGTGATCGATCCATAACGGATTACTCTATAGAGTTTCGCACTCTTGCTGCCTCTAGTGACTGGAAAGAGCCGGCGCTGCTCGCTCGTTTTCTGGAGGGACTCCACGCAGAGGTTAAAGATGAGATTCTCTCCCGGGAGGTTCCTTCCAGTGTGGACTCTTTGATTGCACTCGCTATCCACATAGAACAACGGGTAGATCTTCGTCACCAAGCTCGTGGAAGAGAGCTCGCGTTAACGGTGTTTCCCCTCTCCGCATCGCAACCATCTCCCTCCTCTGGCTCAGAGACTGAGCCCATGCAGCTGGGAGGTATTCGCATCTCGACTAAGGAGCGGGAACGGAGGATCACCAACCGCCTGTGCCTCTATTGCGGACTTGCTGGACATTTTGTCAATTCATGTCCAGTAAAAGGCCAGAGCTCATCAGTAAGCGGAGGGCTACTGGTGAGCGCTACTACTCAGGTCTCTCCATCAAGATCCTGTACTACTATGTCGGTCCATCTACGCTGGACCGGTTCGGGTGCTACATGCAGTGCCTTGATAGACTCTGGGGCTGAGGGTTGTTTTATGGACGAAGCATGGGCTCGGAAACATGACATTCCTCTCAGACAGTTAGGGAAGCCTACGCCCATGTTCGCCTTAGATGGTAGTCATCTCCCCAGTATCAGATATGAGACACTACCTTTAACCCTCACAGTATCTGGTAACCACAGTGAGACTATTTCCTTTTTGATTTTTCGTTCACCTTTTACACCTGTTGTTTTGGGTCATCCCTGGCTAGTATGTCATAATCCTTCTATTAATTGGTCAACTAATTCTATCCTATCCTGGAACGTTTCTTGTCATGTGAAGTGTTTAATGTCTGCTATCCCTCCCGTTTCTTCTGTCCCCACTTCTCAGGAGGAACCTGGCGATTTGACAGGAGTGCCGGAGGAATATCATGATCTGCGCACGGTCTTCAGTTGATCCAGAGCCAACTCCCTTCCTCCTCACCGGTCGTATGATTGTAGTATTGATCTCCTTCCGGGGACCACTCCTCCTCGGGGTAGACTATACTCTCTGTCGGCTCCCGAACGTAAGGCTCTCGAGGATTATTTGTCTGTGTCTCTTGACGCCGGCACCGTAGTGCCTTCTTCCTCCCCTGCCGGGGCGGGGTTTTTTTGTTAAGAAGAAGGACGGTACTCTGCGCCCCTGCGTGGATTATCGAGGGCTGAATGACATAACGGTTAAGAATCGTTATCCGCTTCCCCTTATGTCATCAGCCTTCGAGATTCTGCAGGGAGCCAGGTTCTTTACTAAGTTGGACCTTCGTAACGCTTACCATCTCGTGCGCATCAGAGAGGGGGACGAGTGGAAAACGGCGTTTAACACTCCGTTAGGGCATTTTGAGTACCGGGTTCTGCCCTTTGGTCTCGCTAATGCGCCAGCTGTTTTTCAGGCATTAGTTAATGATGTTCTGAGAGACATGCTGAACATCTTTGTTTTTGTCTACCTTGACGATATCCTGATTTTTTCACCGTCACTCGAGATTCATGTTCAGCACGTTCGACGTGTACTCCAGCGCCTTTTAGAGAATTGTCTCTACGTGAAGGCTGAGAAGTGCTCTTTTCATGTCTCCTCCGTCACTTTTCTCGGTTCTGTTATTTCCGCTGAAGGCATTCAGATGGATCCCGCTAAGGTCCAAGCTGTCAGGTGATTGGCCCGTTCCAAGGTCACGTGTCGAGTTGCAGCGCTTTCTAGGTTTCGCTAATTTCTATCGGCGTTTCATTCGTAATTTCGGTCAAGTTGCTGCCCCTCTCACAGCTCTTACTTCTGTCAAGACGTGTTTTAAGTGGTCCGGTTCCGCACAGGGAGCTTTTGATCTTCTCAAGAAACGTTTTACGTCCGCTCCTATCCTCGTTACTCCTGACGTCACTAAACAATTCATTGTCGAGGTTGACGCTTCAGAGGTAGGCGTGGGAGCCATTCTATCCCAGCGCTTCCAGTCTGACGATAAGGTTCATCCTTGCGCTTATTTTTCTCATCGCCTGTCGCCATCGGAACGCAACTATGATGTGGGTAACCGCGAACTGCTCGCCATCCGCTTAGCCCTAGGCGAATGGCGACAGTGGTTGGAGGGGGCGACCGTTCCTTTTGTCGTTTGGACAGACCATAAGAACCTTGAGTACATCCGTTCTGCCAAACGACTTAATGCACGTCAAGCTCGTTGGGCGTTGTTTTTCGCTCGTTTCGAGTTTGTGATTTCTTACCGTCCGGGTAGTAAGAACACCAAGCCTGATGCCTTATCCCATCTCTTTAGTTCTTCTGTGGCTTCTACTGATCCCGAGGGGATTCTTCCTTATGGGCGTGTTGTCGGGTTGACAGTCTGGGGAATTGAAAGACAGGTTAAGCAAGCACTCACGCACACTGCGTCGCCGCGCGCTTGTCCTAGTAACCTTCTTTTCGTTCCTGTTTCTACTCGTCTGGCTGTTCTTCAGTGGGCTCACTCTGCCAAGTTAGCTGGTCATCCCGGTGTTCGAGGCACTCTTGCTTCTATTCGCCAGCGCTTTTGGTGGCCTACTCAGGAGCGTGACACGCGCCGTTTCGTGGCTGCTTGTTCGGACTGCGCGCAGACTAAGTCAGTTAACTCTCCTCCTGCCGGTCGTCTCAGACCGCTTCCCATTCCCTCTCGACCATGGTCTCACATCGCCTTAGACTTCATTACCGGTCTGCCTTTGTCTGCGGGGAAGACTGTGATTCTTACGGTTGTCGATAGGTTCTCTAAGGCGGCACATTTCATTCCCCTCGCTAAGCTTCCTTCCGCTAAGGAGACGGCACAAATCATCATCGAGAATGTGTTCAGAATTCATGGCCTCCCGTTAGACGCCGTTCCAGACAGAGGTCCACAATTCACGTCACAGTTTTGGAGGGAGTTCTGTCGTTTGATTGGTGCGTCCGTCAGTCTCTCTTCCGGGTTTCATCCCCAGTCTAACGGTCAAGCAGAAAGGGCCAATCAGACGATTGGTCGCATACTACGCAGCCTTTCTTTTAGAAACCCTGTGTCTTGGGCAGAACAGCTCCCCTGGGCAGAATACGCTCACAACTCGCTTCCTTCGTCTGCTACCGGGTTATCTCCGTTTCAGAGTAGTCTGGGTTACCAGCCTCCTCTGTTCTCATCCCAGCTTGCCGAGTCCAGCGTTCCCTCCGCTCAAGCGTTTGTCCAACGTTGTGAGCGCACCTGGAGGAGGGTGAGGTCTGCACTTTGCCGTCACAGGGCACAGACTGTGAGAGCCGCCAATAAACGTAGGATTAAGAGTCCTAGGTATTGTTGCGGCCAGAGAGTGTGGCTTTCCACTCGAAACCTTCCCCTTACGACAGCTTCTCGTAAGTTGACTCCGCGGTTCATTGGTCCGTTCCGTGTCTCCCAGGTCGTCAATCCTGTCGCTGTGCGACTGCTTCTTCCGCGACATCTTCGTCGCGTCCATCCTGTCTTCCATGTCTCCTGTGTCAAGCCCTTTCTTCGCACCCCCGTTCGTCTCCCCCCCCCCCCGTCCTTGTCGAGAGCGCACCTATTTACTAGGTACGTAGGATCATGGACATGCGTTCTCGGGGACGGGGTCACCAATACTTAGTGGATTGGGAGGGTTACGGTCCTGAGGAGAGGAGTTGGGTTCCGTCTCGGGACGTGCTGGACCGTTCGCTGATTGACGATTTCCTCCGTTGCCGCCAGGATTCCTCCTCGAGTGCGCCAGGAGGCGCTCGGTGAGTGGGGGGGTACTGTCATGTTTTGTCTTATATTGTCTTGTCATTTTGCTTTCCCTTCTGTTCGTTTTCCCCCTGCTGGTCTTATTAGGTTCGTTCCCTTTTTTCTCTCTCCCTCCCTCTCTCTCTTCTCTCTATCATTCCGTTCCTGCTCCCAGCTGTTCCTATTCCCCTACTCAATCATCTAATCTTTTCACACCTGTTCCGTATCTTGCCCTCTGATTAGAGTCCCTATTTCTCCCCTTGTCTTCCGTTTCTGTCCTGTCGGATCCTTGTATATTGTTCGCCGTGCTGTGTCTTTGTCTCGCCCTGTCGTGTCTTGTTTCCCTCAGATGCTGCGTGTGAGCAGGTGTCTGAGTCTGCTACGGTCGGTGCCTTCCCGAGGCAACCTACAGTTTATGGTCGAGTCTCCAGTCTGTCCTCGTCACTACGAGTGGAATTAGTTTTTTATGTTTTGTTTTCTGCTCTGATTTGTCTAGGAGTATTGCCTATTTCCTTTACTGGAATAAAGACTCTGTTTTCGCCAAGTCGCTTTTGGGTCCTCATTCACCTGCATAACACAGAACGGCATAGGCAAGATGCAGTAGATGGTATCGAGTACAGTATATACATATGAGATGAGTAATGTAGGGTATGTAAACAAAGTGGCATAGTTTAAAGTGGCTAGTGATACATGTATTACATAAAGATGCAGTAGATGATATAGGGTACAGTATATACATATGAGATGAGTAATGTAGGGTATGTAAACATTATATTAAGTAGCCTTGTTTAAAGTGGCTAGTGATATATTTTACATCAATTTCCATCAATTCACATTATTAAAGTGGCTGGAGTAGTGTTGGCAGCAGCAACTCAATGATAGTGGTGGCTGTTTAACAGTGTGATGGTCTTGAGATAGAAGCTGTTTTTCAGTCTCTCGGTCCCTGCTTTGATGCACCTGTACTGACCCTGCCTACTGGATGATAGCGGGGTGAACAGGCAGTGGCTCGGTTGGTTGTTGTCCTTGATGATCTTTATGGCCTTCCTGTGACATCAGGTGGTGTAGGTGTCCTGGAGGGCAGGTAGTTTGCCTCCGGTGATGCGTTAGGCAGACCTCACTACTCTCTGGATAGCCTTGCGGTTGTGGGCGGAGCAGTTGCCGTACCAGGCGGTGATACAGTCTAACAGGATGCTCTCGATTGTGCATCTGTAGAAGTTTGTGAGTGCTTTTGGTGACAAGCTGAATTTCTTCAGCCTCCTGAGGTTGAAGAGGCGCTGCTGCGACACTGTCTGTGTGGGTGGACCAATTCAGTTTGCCCGTGATGTGTACGCCGAGGAACTTCAAACTTACTACCCTCTCCACTAGGGTCCCATCGATGTGGATAGGGGGGTGCGCCCTCTGCTGTTTCCTGAAGTCCACAATCATCTCCTTTGTTTTGTTGGCATTGAGTGTGAGGTTATTTTCCTGACACCACACTCTTGAGGGCCCTCACGTCCTCCCTGTAGGCAGTCTCGTCGTTGTTGGTAATCAAGCCTACCACTGTAGTGTCGTCTGCAAACTTGATGATTGAGTTGGAGGCGTTCATGGCCACACAGTCGTGGGTGAACAGGGAGTACAGGAGAGGGCTCAGAACGCACCAATGTGGGGCCCCAGTGTTGAGGATCAGCGGGGTGGAGATGTTGTTACCTACCCTCACCACCTGGGGGCGGCCCGTCACGAAGTCCAGTACCCAGTTGCACAGGGTGGGGTCGAGACCCAGGTCTTGAGCTTGATGAGGAGTTGGGAGGGTACTATTGTGTTAAATGCTGAACTGTAGTCGATGAACAGCATTCTCACATAGGTCTACTGCAAACTTGATGATTGAGTTGGAGTGAACAGGGAGTACAGGAGGGGGCTGAATACACATCCAGGTGTGGCCCCAGTGTTGAGGATCAGCGAAGTAGAGGTGTTGTTTTCTAACTTCACCACCTGGGGGCGGCCCGTCAGGAAGTCCAGGACCTAGTTGCGCAGGGCGGGGTTTAGAACCAGGGCCTCAAGCTTAATGATGAGCTTGGAGGGTACTATGGTGTTGAAGGCTGAGCTATAGTCAATAAACAGCATTCTTACATAGCTATTCCTCTTGGCCAGATGGTATATAGTAGTGTGCAGTGCGATGGCGGTAAGCAAATTGAAGTGGGTCTACGGTGTCAGGTAAGGTATAGGTGATATGATCCTTGTCTAGCCTCTCAAAACACTTCATGATGACAGAAGTGAGTGCTACGGGCTGATAGTCATTGAGTTCAGTTCCCTTTGCTTTCTTGGGTACAGGAACAATGTTGGACATCTTGAAGCAAGTGGGGACAGCAGACTGGGATAAGGAGAGATTGGATATGTCCGTAAACACTCCAGCCAGCTGGTCTGCGCATGCTCTGAGGGCGCAACTAGGATGCCGTCTGGGCCGGAAGCCTTGCCAGGGTTAACACTCTTAAATGTCTTACTCACGTCGGCCACGGAGAAGGAGAGCCCACAGTCCTTGGTAGTGGGCCATGTCGGTGGCTCAGTGTTATCCTCAAACCGGGCGGAGAAAGTGTTTCGCTTGTCCAGAAGCATAACGTCAGTGTTGGTGATGTGGCTGGTTTTCCCTTTGTATTCCATGATTGTCTGTAGACCCTGCCACATACATCTCGTGTCTGAGCCGTTGAATTGTGACTCACTTTTTCTATATACTGATGTTTTGCCTGTTTGATTGTCTTACGGAAAGAAGAACAACACTGTTTTTATCTGGTCATATTCCCAGTCACCTTGCCATGGTTAAATGTGATGGTTCGCGCTTTCGGTTTTGCGCGAATGCTGCCATCTATCCACGGTTTCTGTTTAGGGTAGGTTTTAAGTCACAGTGGATACAACATCTCCTATACTCTTCCTGATAAATTCAGTCACCATATCTGTGCATTAGTCGATGTTATTCTCGGAGGCTTCTCGGAACACATCCCAGTCCGCTTCATCAAAACAACCTTGAAGCGTGGATTCCAATTGGTCAGACCAGCGTTGAATAGTTCTTAGCACAGGTACTCCCTGTTTGAGTTTCTGCCTATAGGAAGGGAGGGGCAAAATGGAGTTGTGATCAGATTTGCAGAAGAAAGGGTGGGGGAGGGCCTTGCATCCCGGAAGTTGCAGTAGCAGTGGTCGAGTGTTTAAGCAGCACAAGTACTACAGTCAATGTGTTGATAGATCTTTGGGAGCGTTTTTCTCAAATTCGCTTTGTTAAAATCCCCAGCAAAAATGAATGTGGCCTCAGGATATGTGGTTTTCAGTTTGCATGAAGTCCAGTGAGGTCCTTTGAGGGCCGTCATGGTATCGACTTGAGGGGGAATATATCTAATATAACTACAACCGTAAGGAAAGTTCGTATTTGTTTCAACCAACTTTTAACCTGCAGTGCATTCGAAAGGTATTCAGACCCCTTGACTTTTCCCACATATTGTTACGTTACAGCCTTATTCTAAAATTGATTAAATAAAAACATTTCCTCATCAATCTACACACAATACCGCATAATGACAAGGCGAAAATTTTGCAAATGTATACTTAAAAAAAAACTTGAAATACCTTATTTGCATACTGTACCAGTCAAAAGTTTGGACACACCTACTCATTCCAGTGGGTTTCTTTATTTTTACTATTTTCTACATTGTAGAATAATAGTGAAGACATCAAGACTATGAAATAAAACATTTGGAATAATGTAGTAACCAAAAAAGTGTTATATTTGAGATTCATGTTGTTTTACCTGACACAATCCTGTCTCTGAGCTCTACGGATAATTCCTTCGACCTTAATGGCTTGGTTTTTGCTCTGATATGCACTGTCAAATTTAGGACCTCATATAGACAGGTGTGTGGCTTTCCAAATCATGGCCAATCAATTGAATTTACCACATGTGGACTCCAATCAAGTTGTAGAAACATCTCAAGGGTGATCAGTGGAAACAGGCAGCACCTGGGATATATTTCAAGTCTCATAGCAAAGGGTCTGAATACTTATAGTACCAGTCAAAGGTTTGGACACACCTACTCATTAAAGGGTTTTTCTTTATTTTTTACTATTATCTATGTTGTATAATAATAGTGACAATATCAAAGCTATGAAATAACACATATGGAATCATGTAGTAACCAAAAAAGTGTTAAACAAATCAAAATATATTTTAGATTCTTCAATGTAGCCACCCTTTTCCTTGATGACAGCTTTGAACATGCTTGGCATTCTCTCAACCAGCTTAACGAGGTAGTCACGTGGAATACATTTCAATTAATGGGTGTGCCTTGTTAAAAGTTAATTTGTGGAATTTCTTTCCTTCTTAATGCGTTTGTGTCATGCCTGCTCCCGCTCCCCCTCCCTGGCACTCGAGGGCACCAGGCTACCCGTCATTGGACTCACCTGGACTCCCTCAACTTGTTGATTGCCCCTGCATACAGTTGAAATCGGAAGTTTACATACACCTTAGCCAAATACATTTAAACTCAGTTTTTCACAATTCTTGACATTTAATCCAAGTAAAAATTCCCTGTCTTAGGTCAGTTAGGATCTCCACTTTATTTTAGAATGTGAAATGTAAGAATAATAGTAGAGAATGATTTATTTCAGCTTTAATTTCTTTCATCACATTCCCAGTTGGTCAGAAGTTTACATACACTCAATTAGTATTTGGTAGCATTGTCTTTAAATTGTTTAACTTGGGTCAAACGTTTCGGGTAGCCTTCCACAAGCTTCCCACAATAAATTGGGTTAATTTAGTCTCATTCCTCCTGACAGAGCTGGTGTAACTGAGTCAGGTTTGTAGGCCTCCTTGCTCACACACGCTTTTTCAGTTTTGCTCACGCATTTTCTATAGGATTGAGGTCAGGGCTTTGTGATGGCCACTCCAATACCTTGACTTTCTTGTCCTTGAGCCATTTTTGCCACAACTTTGGAAGTATGCTTGTGGTCATTGTCCATTTGGAAGACCTATTTGCGACCAAGCTTTAACTTCTTGACTGATGTCTTGAGATGTTGCTTCAATATATCCACATAATTTTCCTCCCTCATGATGCAATCTATTTTGTGAAGTGTACCAGTCCCTCCTGCAGCAAAGCACCCACACAACATTATACTGCCACCCCCGTGCTTCACGGTTGGGATGTTCGGCCTGCAAGCCTCTCCTTTTTTCTTTCAAACATAGCAATGGTGAAAAAGTTATATTTTTGTTTCATCAGACCGGAGGATATTTCTCCAAAAAGTACAATCTTTGTCTCCATGTGCAGTTGCAAACCGTAGTCTGGCTTTTTTATGGCAGTTTTGGAGAAGTGGCTTCTTCCTTGCTGAGCTGCCTTTCAGGTTATGTCGATATAGTACTGGCTTTACTGTGTATATAGATACTTTTGAACCTGTTTCCTCCATTTTCACAAGGTCCTTTGCTGTTGTTCTGGGATTGATTTGCACTTTTCACACCAAAGTAAGTTAATCTCTAGGAGACAGAACGTGCCTCCTGCCTGAGCGGTATGAATGCTGTGTGGTCCCATGGTGTTTATACTTGTTTACTATTGTTTGTACAGATGAACGTGGTACCTTCAGGCGTTTGGAAATTGCTCCCAGGATGAACCAGACTTGTGGAGGTCTACAATTTTTTTCTGAGGTCTTGGCTGATTTCTTTAGATTCTTCTCATGATGTCAAGCAAAGAGGCACTGAGTTTGAAGGTAGGCCTTGAAATACATCCACAGGTACACCTCCAATTGACTCAAATTATGTTAATTAGCCTATCAGAAGCTTCTAAAGCCATGACATCATTTTGTGGAATTTTCCAAGCTGTTGAATGGCACAGTCAACTTAATGTATGTAAACGTCTGACCCACTGGAATTGTGATACAGTGAATTATAAGTGAAATAATCTGTCTGTAAACAATTGTTGGAAAAGTTACTTGTCATGCACAAAGTAGATGTTCTAACCGACTTGCCAAAACTATAGTTTGTTAACAAGAAATGTGTGGAGTGGTTGAAAAATAAGTTTGAATGACACCAACCTAAGTGTATATAAACTTCCGACTTCAACTGTATGTGTCTGCTCCTCTGTGTCGTTCCCTGTAGTAGTATTGTTTGTGTGTTGTGTTCATGTCCAAACGCTGTTCTTGTTTTGTTGCATGTCCATCTATATTAAATGTTTCACTCCCTGTTCCTGCTTCTCAGCTCCTGCAATTGGCCCTCACAGAATGGTACTATCATTACAAGGAGCATTTTCAGGGTTTTGTTGGTGACGTCAGACCCGGGGGCCGCGGCCGATGGAACTGGGGGTGCCTAAGATGGCTCGTCGGGCTGTCATGCCCTAGCTGGCTCAAGTGGTTTCCTTTTCCCCGATTGGCTCGGCAGGTTCCCATCGTACGTCATTCTTCAGCCGGCTCGTCGGGCTCCTATGCCTCAGCTGGTCCATTAGTTTTTTTGTTTTGTTGGTGACGTTAGACCCGAGGGCCGGCTACCCATCATCATACGCACCTGTAACCACCATTATGTACAGCTGCGCTCATTGGATTAACCTGGACTCCATCACTTTGTTGATTTCCCCTGCATATACGTCTGCTCCTCTGTGTCGTTCCCTGTAGTAGTATTGTTTGCCGTGTCGTGTTTATGTCCAGACGTTGTTCTTGTTCCGTTGTATGTCCGTCTATATTAAATGGTTCACTCCCTGTTCCTGCTTCTCATCTCCTGCGTTGGGCATTACAGTTGGAGCCAATCAGTTGGGTTGTAACAAGGTAGGGTTGGTGGGGGGGCAGGTAGCCTAGTGGTTAAAGCGTTGGGCCAGTAACCAAAAGGTTGCTGGATCAAATCCCTACGCTGACAAGGTACAAATTTGTCGTTGTAAATTAACAAAATGTGGGAAAAGTCTGCACTGTAGGTTAAATACAAACTTGAAAATCATTCAAGATCCTAAATGGCGTGGCTCCCCATCCACTCAGTACTTTTGTTAAACAGAAAAACCAAACATATGGCAGCAGATCCACAAGGTCTGCCATGAGAGGTGACTGTATAGTTCCCTTAAGGAAAAGCACCTTTAATCAATCTGCTTTCTCTGTGAGCACTTCCCATGTCTGAAATACACTGCCATCAGACACACATAACTGCACCACATATCACACTTTCACAAAGAACATGAAGACATGGCTAAAGGTCAATCAGATTTGTGAACGTGGTCCCTACCTGTGTATTGCCACTTTCCATGTTGTCTGTAGCTTGTGAGGTGTGGAAAAACGTTGTTGCTTTTATGTATTTTGTCTTGTTGCTTTTTGTTCTATGTTGCTCTCTCTGTATGCTATGTCTTGCTTGTTCTATGTTGCTCTGTCTGTATGCTATGTATTGCTTGTTCTATGTTGCTCTGTCTGTATGCTATGTCCTATGTTGCTCTGTCTGTATGCTATGTCCTATGTTGCTCTGTCTGTATGCTATGTCCTATGTTTCTCTGTCTGCATGCTATGTCTTGCTTGTTCTATGTTGCTCTGTCTGTATGCTATGTCCTATGTTGCTCTGTCTGTATGCTATGTCTTGCTTGTTCTATGTTGCTCTGTCTGTATGCTATGTCCTATGTTGCTCTGTCTGCATGCTATGTCTTGCTTGTTGTATGTTGCTCTGTCTGTATGCTATGTCCTATGTTTCTCTGTCTGCATGCTATGTCTTGCTTGTTCTATGTTGCTCTGTCTGTATGCTATGTCCTATGTTGCTCTGTCTGTATGCTATGTCCTATGTTGCTCTGTCTGTATGCTATGTCTTGCTTGTTATATGTTGCTCTGTCTGTATGCTATGTCCTATGTTGCTCTGTCTGTATGCTATGTCCTATGTTGCTCTGTCTGTATGCTATGTCCTATGTTGCTCTGTCTGTATGCTATGTCCTATGTTGCTCTGTCTGTATGCTATGTCCTATGTTGCTCTGTCTGTATGCTATGTCCTGTTGCTCTGTCTGTATGCTTGCCTCTCTGTCTGTATGCTAAGTCCTATGTTGCTCTGTCTGTATGCTATGTCCTATGTTGCTCTGTCTGTATGCTATGTCCTATGTTGCTCTGTATGCTATGTCTTGCTTGTTATATGTTGCTCTGTCTGTATGCTATGTCCTATGTTGCTCTGTCTGTATGCTATGTCTTGCTTGTTCTATGTTGCTCTGTCTGTATGCTATGTCCTATGTTGCTCTGTCTGTATGCTATGTCCTATGTTGCTCTGTCTGTATGCTATGTCTTGCTTGTTATATGTTGCTCTGTCTGTATGCTATGTCCTATGTTGCTCTGTCTGCATGCTATGTCTTGCTTGTTATATGTTGCTCTGTCTGTATGCTATGTCCTATGTTGCTCTGTCTGTATGCTATGTCTTGCTTGTTCTATGTTGCTCTGTCTGTATGCTATGTCCTATGTTGCTCTGTATGCTATGTCTTGCTTGTTATATGTTGCTCTGTCTGTATGCTATGTCCTATGTTGCTCTGTCTGCATGCTATGTCTTGCTTGTTCTATGCTTCCTATGTTGCTCTGTCTGTATGCTATGTCCTATGTTGCTCTGTCTGTATGCTATGTCTTGCTTGTTCTATGTTGCTCTGTCTGTATGCTATGTCCTATGTTGCTCTGTCTGCATGCTATGTCTTGCTTGTTCTAATTTGCTCTGCGTGTGCTCACTGCTTATCGATTGTCTGTTTTGTAATTGGTTTTAATAACCTGACCAGGGATTGCGGTTGAAAATTAGCCGGCTGGCTAAAGCCGGCACTTTTACTGAAACGTTGATTATTGTGCACTGTCCCTGTAAAAATAAACTCAAACTCAATCAGGTTTTCACATTGACTCAACGTCATCACATACAATTGTATGGTTTCAATTATGTGGAAACAATGTTGATTCAACCAACTTTTGCCCAGCGGGATATGTCTCTCTGGACGGAGATCCTCGCCCTGAGCTCATCTACTTTATTGCCCAGGGACTGAATGTTAGAGTGTAATATACAAGTGGTGGATGGTTTGCTCGCTGCCTGTTTGACCAAAACCCCACTTCTCCTCCCTCTTCTCCAGCACTGACGTTTTGGTCTGGCACCCAGGATGAGGGTGGGGCTGCATTGGGAATTTCTAACAAAGGGTTTAGGTCATGGAAGTCGGATTTCTGATGAGTGAACGCCGATTTAATATGCTAAAGTTATTTTCGGCTGTAGGTGATAATATTGCAAATAATATAATGTAATGTAGTTCCTGTCCAACAAAACCAAGAAACCCCCAGTCTAATTGCTCACATGACACTCATTAAACAACTCCAAGCGTCAAGAAAGACCCTGAACCTCTCAGACCCCTAGGCTGCTTTCATTCCTCTCCTCTCTCACTTTCTACCTCTCTTTCTCAATCCCTCCTAGTGTGTTTTATGGTTTCTACAAAGCCAGACGTCTTACTTGTGTGACATCCAAGCCTGTATTTACTGTGGATACAGTCGGCTCAAAGGACGGAACATCCTCAGTTGAACTCCCCACCAATGACCTAGTCTGCCCTTGACTCTGTCATTGGGTTGCAACCAAACACTGTCTCACAGCAGCTCTACAGCCCATAGTAATAATCATTCCTAATATGGGCTTCAGCCCGAGCCCCTATAGACTCAGACAGGCAGACAAGTAGGGGACTAGGGACAGGGACTAGGCACAGGGGACTAGGGACAGGGGAGAGGGACTAGGGACAGGGGACTAGGCACAGGGGACAGGGGACTAGGCACAGGGACAAGGACAGGGGACTAGGTACAGGGACTAGGCACAGGGACTAGGCACAGGGGACTAGGGACAGGGGACAGGGACTAGGCACAGGGGACAGGGGACTAGGCACAGGGGACAGGGGACAGGGGACTAGGTACAGGGACTAGGCACAGGGACTAGACACAGGGGACTAGGGACAGGGGACTAGGCACAGGGACAAGGACAGGGGACTAGGTACAGGGACTAGGCACAGGGACTAGGCACAGGGGACAGGGGACTAGGCACAGGGACAAGGACAGGGGACAGGGGACTAGGTACAGGGACTAGGCACAGGGGCTAGGGACAGGGACTATGCACAGGGACTAGGGACAGGGACTATGCACAGGGACTAGGGACAGGGGACTAGGGACAGGGACTAGGGACAGGGACTAGGGACAGGGGACTAGGCACAGGGACTAGGGACTAGGCACAGGGAGTAGGGACAGGGACTAGGGATAGGGACAGGGGACTAGAGACAGGGAGTAGGCACAGGGGACTAGGGACAGGGGAGAGGGACTAGGGACAGGGGACTAGGCACAGGGGACAGGGGACTAGGCACAGGGACTAGGGACAGGGACTAGGGACAGGGACTATGCACAGGGACTAGGGACTAGGGACAGGGGACTAGGCACAGGGGATTAGGAACAGGGGACTAGGCACAGGGGACTAGGCACAGGGACAAGGACAGGGGACTAGGCACAGGGACAAGGACAGGGGACTAGGCACAGGGACTAGGGACAGGGACTAGGGGCAGGGACTATGCACAGGGACTAGGGACAGGGGACTAGGGACAGGACTAGGGACAGGGGACTAGGCACAGGGACTAGGGACAGGGGACTAGGCACAGGGACTAGGGACTAGGGACAGGGACTATGCACAGGGACTAGGGACAGGGGACTAGGGGGACAGGGGACTAGGCACAGGGACTAGGGACAGGGGACTAGGCACAGGGACTAGGGACAGGGGACTAGGCACAGGGAGTAGGGACAGGGACTAGGGATAGGGACAGGGGACTAGAGACAGGGAGTAGGCACAGGGACTAGGGACAGGGACTAGGCAGTGCCTAGATGGTGTGTACAGTCCTGTTTGCCCTGGCTGTATGTCCCCTCGCCTGTCGATTTGACACTGCTACTGGTACTGCCTCATCTCAGTTGAGTGTGAGGGGACTAGAGGCACCACACCGCTGACCAGCTAACCCCTGGCACCAACACCGCTGGGCAGGAGACACAAAGCTAACCCCTGTCTCTCTGCTGCTTCACAGACACTGGAAACTGTCACCCTCAGCCAGAATACCAACAGTACCGCCATCCAAGCCCGTATTCTGAAGCTCATCCATCAAGTCTTCCATACAGTGTCTTTGGGTTTCTTCATACTTTCTCTCGCTGATGACAGTGATTTATCAGCCTACTGGAGTTCATTCACTAAGATACTGTAGTTATTGCATATAGAATTTCAAGTTAGCAAAATATTTATTGGGCACGGTTGATAATTGTTAGCTTGTGGTAACGGTTTTAGATGTGCGAAACACCCCCAGAACATTTGCTAAATAAGCCCCACTGTGTCTCAACTGTGTTCAAAGGTAAATTCCATCTGCTGTAAAATCCTCACCAAGGCCCTTTCCAACCATAGGGAGTGGAAGTGGAGGAGGTGGGGGGGTGTAGCTAAGTTGAATCTCATGTCCAATTAGCCTAAGGACTACGTCCTAGCGTTCAGGTTGTAGGTTAGGTTATAATGTCCATACAAGCATACAACTTAGAATGGAGCATTGTATTGGGCAATTATTCTGAGGAATGTGGATATTGGACCAGGTTAGTGTAGGGTCACAGCAGATCTGTGTAGTAGTGTGTAGTAGAGTATTTCAGTGTTTAACTCACACTGGCCTGTATGTCACATAGATAGGTGTGACCCTGTCAAGCCAAGACCATCGCTCAGCAGCCCAACCCTGACCCACAGACCAACCCTGACCCTGCTTCATGCTAAAGAAAACTCCATCTTCTAGGAAGCCAGACTGTAGAAGAACCCACCTGACGCTAATTTAGATATTTTAAACTTTCTCGAATGAGCCTCTACTTTAATGTAAAATGGATGATTCCTTAATGTGAGAAAGAACTCAAAAATCAAAAGGACAGACTTAATAAGTAGACTTGACAGTTGGCTGGGAAAAGCCCCAGACAAGGCCTACACCACCACAGTGGCAAATTCCACTAGCTCCTGTCCCAGCCCCAGTCCACCATCTGCAGGGTAATAGTGAACCTGGTGGGAGAGGAACAGTCCTCTCCCTGTCCTCCTTCTCCATAGTGCTATCCTATCCCTGCACTGATCTGCGACTCAGGCTCTTCTCTGACTGTTTACCATTCATATCCATTCATCATTGAGGGCCCCAGGGGCCATGGGATGTCAAGACCTAACCCCGTCCTCATCAAGACACCCACACACAGGCACGGAAATATGCACACACGCACAAACCCTGAGAGGAATGGAGAGAGGAAGAAAGAGAGAAAAAGAGAGAGAGAGAGTAGAGAGATTAGAGAGAGAGAGTAGAGAGAGAGTAGAGAGAGAGAAAGTAGAGAGAATCACACAGAAATGAATGGAGAGATGTTTAATCTCCTGGACACAGGGTCACTTTATGACCACTCATAGTTGTTTGTTCCGCTACTCTCCTCATGTCCTCTCCACCCCTCCACCTCTCCTACTCTCCACCCGTCCACCCTCCACCTCTCCTACTCTCCACCCGTCCACCCTCCACCTCTCCTACTCTCCACCCGTCCACTCTCCACCTCTCCTACTCTCCACCCTCCACCTCTCCTACTCTCCACCCGTCCACCCTCCACCTCTCCTACTCTCCACCCGTCCACTCTCCACCTCTCCTACTCTCCACCCGTCCACCCTCCACCTCTCCTACTCTCCACCCGTCCACCCTCCACCTCTCCTACTCTCCACCCATCCACTCTCCACCTCTCCTACTCTCCACCCGTCCACCCTCCACCTCTCCTACTCTCCACCCGTCCACCTCTCCTACTCTCCACCTCTCCTACTCTCCACCCGTCCACCCTCCACCTCTCCTACTCTCCACCCGTCCACCCTCCACCTCTACTACTCTCCACCCGTCCACCCTCCAACTCTCAACACGTCCACCACCTCTCCTACTCTCCACCCGTCCACCCTCCACCTCTCCTACTCTCCACCCGTCCACCCTCCACCTCTCCTACTCTCCACCCGTCCACCCTCCACCTCTCCTACTCTCCACCCGTCCACCCTCCACCTCTCCTACTCTCCACCCGCCCCCCTCCACCTCTCCTACTCTCCACCCTCCACCTCTCCACCCGTCCACCCTCCATCTCTCCTACTCTCCACCCTCCACCTCTCCTACTCTCCACCCGTCCACCCTCCACCTCTCCTACTCTCCACCCGTCCACCCTCCACCTCTCCTACTCTCCACTCAAGCTGTTAATAACCGTCTTCAATAGGGTCACGATTACCCAGCAACATCCTCTGCCCGGCTGTATTCTTCCCAGCCACCCTGTGTTCATTCCGTAACCAAGGATTCTCATAATGAGAGTGGATGGCTGGGTAAGCAACATTTGTGGCCAGAGAGTTTCCATTGACACTCACTGGACTTTGGACAGGAGGCAAAAGACATGGCTAATATACTCACTGTTGGAGCCATTCTAACCCTCTATAAATGTCTGTATTTCTGTCTGTATCCGTGTTACAGAGAAAGAGACAGAATGTGTGTTAGATGGCATACATCATCATGCCTTTATTGAAACGCTTCCCTAAGGGCCCTTAAGGGCTGTAGAACAGACAACAACAGTGGCAGCCATGTTTGGCTAGTCTAGCCATTTCTTAATCTGAGGTCATCTCCTAAAATTCCTCTCATTTTGAACTGGAACTCCGTCCACACACACATAGATACACACACAAACACACACACAGAACGAGAACAAACCATTCCACCCTCCAATAAACCAGTCTAGTTTATACAGCCGTGATATGCATCAGTGGTTCCCAGGAAAACCTCAGATTTTTCCCCTCCTGTGGCTGAAGTCGGAACGCCATCAGATTCTGAACAGAATGTGGACCAGCTCGCAGTTTTCCCAGTTTCCCAGAGACTTTCCCCAATCGCACCCCTAATTAAGAAGGAACTTTCCATGCTCGTAAAATGCCAAAACGCAACCATAAAACAGCCTCTGCTTGAAAACAGAGGAAATCTCCAGTAATCAGAATCTCCGGTTGCATCCCAAATGAAACCCTATTTCCTATATAGTGCACTGTACATGTGCTTTGTTTTGTACCATCATCTTTGGAATGCAGGAGAAAGGCCATAATGTATTATTCCAGCCCAGGCACAATTTAGATTTTGGCCACTGGACGGCAGCATTGTATGTGTAAAGTTTTAGACTGATCCAATGAACCATTGCATCATTGCATTTCTGTTCAACATTTTGTATTAAGACTGCCGAAATGTGCCTAATTGGTTTATTAATAGATTTTCAAGGTCATAACTGTGCACTCTCCTCAAACAATAGCGTGATATTCTTTCACTGTCATAGCTACTGTAAATTGGACAGTGCAGTTGGATTAACAAGAATTTAAGCTTTCTGCCAATATCAGATATGTCTATGTCCTGGGAAATGTTCTTGTTACTTACAACCTTATACTAATCACATTAGCCTACGTTAGCTTAACCGTCCCGCGGGGGACCCACTGATCCTGTAGAGGTTTTAAATCGTCTTGAAAATCTATGGCAAAACTTGAAAATGGATGTCTAGCAATGACAATCTACTTGACATAGCTAGAATAATTTTAAAAAGAATAATGGGAAAATATTGCAAAATCCAGGTGTGCAAAGCTCTTAGAGACTTACTCAAAAATACTCACAGTTGTAATCACTGCCAAAGGCGCTTCTACAAAGTATTGACTCAGGGGTGTGAATGCTTATGAATATGAGATATTTCTGTATTTCATTTTCAATAAATTTGAAAGAAATTCTAAAAACATGTTTTCACTTTATCATTATGGGGTGTCGTCTATCGATTGGTGAGAAATGTTGAATTCAGGCTGTAACACGACAAAATGTGGAATAAATCAAGAGGTATGAATACTTTCTGAAGGCCCTGTACCTGGGTCATATATATATATATGTCCCAAAAGTACAGGTCACACTTTATTTGACAGTCAGGAAAGTCCATCTGTAGATGCTCTACAGATTGTCATACTATCAACAAACTATCTGTTGATAAGCAACTGTTTTCTACGGTTACGGTTAGAATTAGGATAAGGGTTAAGGTTAGGGTTAGGGCTAGCGTTAAAATAAGGCTTAAGTTTAGGGTTAGGGTCAGGGTTAAGATTAGGGATATGCTTAATATATTGTTAAATGCCTATTTAAATATAAGTTCAATAAAAAATATAAAAAATATAAAAATAGATAGTTAGTTGAAATGTTACTGATAGTTTGTAGAGCATCTACAGATGGACTATCCAAACTAAGTGTTCTTAATAGTTGTAGAGCATCTACAGATGGACTATCCAAACTAAGTGTTAGTGATAGTTGTAGAGCATCTACAGATGGACTATCCAAACTAAGTGTTAGTGATAGTTGTAGAGCATCTACAGATGGACTATCCAAACTAAGTGTTAGTGATAGTTGTAGAGCATCTACAGATGGACTATACAAACTAAGTGTTAGTGATAGTTTGTAGAGCATCTACAGATGGACTATACAAACTAAGTGTTAGTGATAGTTTGTAGAGCATCTACAGATGGACTATCCAAACTAAGTGTTAGTGATAGTTGTAGAGCATCTACAGATGGACTATCCAAACTAAGAGTTAGTGATAGTTGTAGAGCATCTACAGATGGACTATCCAAACTAAGTGTTAGTGATAGTTGTAGAGCATCTACAGATGGACTATCCAAACTAAGTGTTAGTGATAGTTGTAGAGCATCTACAGATGGACTATACAAACTAAGTGTTAGTGATAGTTGTAGAGCATCTACAGATGGACTATACAAACTAAGTGTTAGTGATAGTTTGTAGAGCATCTACAGATGGACTATCCAAACTAAGTGTTCTTAATAGTTGTAGAACATCTACAGATGGACTATCCAAACAAAGTGTTCTTAATAGTTGTAGAGCATCTACAGATGGAGTATCCAAACTAAGTGTTAGTGATAGTTGTAGAGCATCTACAGATGGACTATACAAACTAAGTGTTAGTGATAGTTGTAGAGCATCTACAGATGGACTATCCAAACTAAGTGTTAGTGATAGTTGTAGAGCATCTACAGATGGACTATACAAACTAAGTGTTAGTGATAGTTGTAGAGCATCTACAGATGGACTATACAAACTAAGTGTTAGTGATAGTTTGTAGAGCATCTACAGATGGACTATCCAAACTAAGTGTTCTTAATAGTTGTAGAACATCTACAGATGGACTATCCAAACAAAGTGTTCTTAATAGTTGTAGAGCATCTACAGATGGAGTATCAAACTAAGTGTTAGTGATAGTTGTAGAGCATCTACAGATGGACTATACAAACTAAGTGTTAGTGATAGTTGTAGAGCATCTACAGATGGACTATCCAAACTAAGTGTTAGTGATAGTTGTAGAGCATCTACAGATGGACTATACAAACTAAGTGTTAGTGATAGTTTGTAGAGCATCTACAGATGGACTATCCAAACTAAGTGTTCTTAATAGTTGTAGAACATCTACAGATGGACTATCCAAACAAAGTGTTCTTAATAGTTGTAGAGCATCTACAGATGGAGTATCCAAACTAAGTGTTACTGATAGTTTGTAGAGCATCTACAGATGGACTATCCAAACTAAGTGTTCTTAATAGTTGTAGAGCATCTACAGATGGAGTATCCAAACTAAGTGTTCTTAATAGTTGTAGAGCATCTACAGATGGACTATCCAAACTAAGTGTTCTTAATAGTTGTAGAGCATCTACAGATGGAGTATCCAAACTAAGTGTTCTTAATAGTTGTAGAGCATCTACAGATGGAGTATCCAAACTAAGTGTTCTTAATAGTTGTAGAGCATCTACAGATGGAGTATCCAAACTAAGTGTTCTTAATAGTTGTAGAGCATCTACAGATGGAGTATCCAAACTAAGTGTTAGTGATAGTTGTAGAGCATCTACAGATGGACTATCCAAACTAAGTGTTAGTGATAGTTGTAGAGCATCTACAGATGGAGTATCCAAACTAAGTGTTCTTAATAGTTGTAGAGCATCTACAGGTGGACTATCCAAACTATGTGTTAGTGATAGTTTGTAGAGCATCTACAGATGGACTATCCAAACTAAGTGTTCTTAATAGTTGTAGAGCATCTACAGATGGAGTATCCAAACTAAGTGTTAGTGATAGTTGTAGAGCATCTACAGATGGACTATCCAAACTAAGTGTTAGTGATAGTTTGTAGAGCATCTACAGATGGACTATACAAACTAAGTGTTAGTGATAGTTTGTAGAGCATCTACAGATGGACTATACAAACTAAGTGTTAGTGATAGTTGTAGAGCATCTACAGATGGAGTATCCAAACTAAGTGTTAGTGATAGTTGTAGAGCATCTACAGATGGAGTATCCAAACTAAGTGTTAGTGATAGTTGTAGAGCATCTACAGATGGACTATCCAAACTAAGTGTTAGTGATAGTTGTAGAGCATCTACAGATGGACTATCCAAACAAAGTGTTAGTGATAGTTTGTAGAGCATCTACAGATGGACTATCCAAACAAAGTGTTAGTGATAGTTGTAGAGCATCTACAGATGGACTATCCAAACTAAGTGTTACCAAAATACGAACTCCACGCTAAATCAGGAGCACATAGTATGTTTTGACATACTGTTTGTATTTGAACCACATCTGGTTCCACATCCAGTTCAAGCTCTTATGTAGACATCAATCAAATCAACGTTTATCTGTCACGTGCAGCGAAGACAACAGGTGTAGACCTTACAGTGAAATGCTTTCTTACAGGCTCTAACCAATAGTGCAAAAAAGGTATTAGGTGAACAATAGGTAAGTAAAGAAATAAAACATATATACTATAAACTATAAATGTAGCGAGGCGACACACAGACACCGGTTAGTCAGGCTGATTGAGGTAGTATGTACATGTAGATATGGTTAAAGTGACTATGCATATATGATGAACAGAGAGTAGCAGTAGCGTAAAAGAGGGGGTGGCGGGTTGTCAGTGGGACACATTGCAGATAGAACAGGTTAGCCAATGTGCGGGAGTATTGGTTGGTCGGGTCAGGTAGTATGTACATGAATGTATAGTTAAAGTGACTATGCATATATGATGAACAGAGAGTAGCAGTAGTGTAAAAGAGAGGGTGGCGGGTGGCGGCACACAATGCAGATCGCCCGGTTAGCTAATGTGCGGGAGCACTGGTTGGTCGGGTCAGGTAGTATGTACATGAATGTATAGTTAAAGTCACTATGCATATATGATACACAGAGAGTAACAGCATATCTGAGTTGTTTTGCTCTAAGTGTTGTGGAACACTGATATGATGGCTAGACTGTGTAGGACACACAGTCTGCTACAGTATCTACACCGCAGAGGTATTATAACCCAAACACTCCAGCTGGGGACTTTTGTAACTGTCAGATCCTGAGGACTTATAAAGCGCCACGACCATAGCATCCTGATGATAGGAAGATCCCAGAACATACCGATGTGATTCTGTTATCTCTCAGAGAGACCACCTGGAGCGACAGAGAATGTGTTCCAAATGGCACCCTATTCTCTACTTTTGACCAGGGTCTATAGGCAATAGGGTGTCATTTGGGACGCAGACCAGGTCATGAACGTGATCCTAGACCTAATTGATCTTGTTCTCATCTTTCACTAACTTCGTACTCCACTGGCAGAAACGTTTCAAAGAAACGGAAGAGAGGTGAAACTGTGAGATGCACATGAACGCATGCACAAGCACAGACATGTAGGTACGCACACACACACACACACACACACACACACACACACACACACACACACACACACACACACACACACACACACACACACACACACACACACACACACACACACACACACACACACACACACACACACACACACACACACACACACACAGAGTGACCGCGGGAGAGACACACAGAGAAGATTAGATGACACTGAAACAGCACCTTTACCACCTACTTGGTAAAACAGGAGGTTCAAATATGATTGCATCTTTCTCTTACTGTACCTTGAGACCCGTTTTTTATAGCAGAGCAGACATTGACCGCCTCTCTTAACAGACAAACATGAAATCAAACAGCAACACCAGGAAACGCACAATGCCCGCAGACCACATCCTGAGACTACAGTTGGGCGAACCAGAAGGACAGGCAGCAGGGCATCACAAACAGCTGAAATGACAACTGGGCACGGAGAACCCAAATGCTGTTTGATACTTTGGTCCTCGTGGACGTGAGCTGATCATCCTGGTCTACAGTACATGTGTATGATGTCTTCTAACCCGAACCCCCATGGCTACCTGTATAAGATTACTGTACAATTAAGATATACGGTAGGGGGCTCAGCAGGAGTCTGCAGTGATGCTGTGTCTGTACTAGCCTATTACCCTTTCTCAGATAGCAGGGAGTGACTGGCTAGTGTCTTCACCTCCTTACCCCTTCCTCAGATAGCAGGGAGTGACTGGCTAGTGTCTTCACCTCCTTACCCCTTCCTCAGATAGCAGGGAGTGTCTGGCTAGTGTCTTCACCTCTTTACCCCTTCCTCAGATAGCAGGGAGTGACTGGCTAGTGTCTTCATCTCCTTACCCCTTCCTCAGATCGCAGGGAGTGTCTGGCTAGTGTCTTCACCTCCTTACCCCTTCCTCAGATAGCAGGGAGTGACTGGCTAGTGTCTTCACCTCCTTACCCCTTCCTCAGATAGCAGGGAGTGACTGGCTAGTGTCTTCACCTCTTTACCCCCCCATCAGATAGCAGGGAGTGTCTGGCTAGTGTCTTCACCTCTTTACCCCTTCCTCAGATAGCAGGGAGTGACTGGCTAGTGTCTTCACCTCTTTACCCCTTCCTCAGATAGCAGGGAGTCACTGGCTAGTGTCTTCACCTCCTTACCCCTTCCTCAGATAGTAGGGAGTGACTGGCTAGTGTCTTCATCTTTTTACCCCCCCATCAGATAGCAGGGAGTGTCTGGCTAGTGTCTTCATCTCCTTACCCCTTCCTCAGATCGCAGGGAGTGACTGGCTAGTGTCTTCACCTCCTTACCCCTTCCTCAGATAGCAGGGAGTGACTGGCTAGTGTCTTCATCTCCTTACCCCTTCCTCAGATCGCAGGGAGTGACTGGCGAGTGTCTTCATCTCTTTACCCCCATCAGATAGAAGGGAGTGTCTGGCTAGTGTCTTCATTTCATTACCCCTTCCTCAGATAGCAGGGAGTGTCTGGCTAGTGTCTTCATCTCCTTACCCCTTCCTCAGATAGCAGGGAGTGTCTGGCTAGTGTCTTCATCTCCTTACCCCTTCCTCAGATAGCAGGGAGTGACTGGCTAGTGTCTTCATCTCCTTACCCCTTCCTCAGATAGCAGGGAGTGTCTGGCTAGTGTCTTCACCTCTTTACCCCTTCCTCAGATAGCAGGGAGTGACTGGCTAGTGTCTTCATCTCCTTACCCCTTCCTCAGATCGCAGGGAGTGTCTGGCTAGTGTCTTCACCTCCTTACCCCTTCCTCAGATAGCAGGGAGTGACTGGCTAGTGTCTTCACCTCCTTACCCCTTCCTCAGATAGCAGGGAGTGACTGGCTAGTGTCTTCACCTCTTTACCCCCCCATCAGATAGCAGGGAGAGTCTGGCTAGTGTCTTCACCTCTTTACCCCTTCCTCAGATAGCAGGGAGTGACTGGCTAGTGTCTTCACCTCTTTACCCCTTCCTCAGATAGCAGGGAGTCACTGGCTAGTGTCTTCACCTCCTTACCCCTTCCTCAGATAGTAGGGAGTGACTGGCTAGTGTCTTCATCTTTTTACCCCCCCATCAGATAGCAGGGAGTGTCTGGCTAGTGTCTTCATCTCCTTACCCCTTCCTCAGATAGCAGGGAGTGACTGGCTAGTGTCTTCACCTCCTTACCCCTTCCTCAGATAGCAGGGAGTGACTGGCTAGTGTCTTCATCTCCTTACCCCTTCCTCAGATCGCAGGGAGTGACTGGCGAGTGTCTTCATCTCTTTACCCCCATCAGATAGAAGGGAGTGTCTGGCTAGTGTCTTCATTTCCTTACCCCTTCCTCAGATAGCAGGGAGTGTCTGGCTAGTGTCTTCATCTCCTTACCCCTTCCTCAGATAGCAGGGAGTGTCTGGCTAGTGTCTTCATCTCCTTACCCCTTCCTCAGATAGCAGGGAGTGACTGGCTAGTGTCTTCATCTCCTTACCCCTTCCTCAGATAGCAGGGAGTGACTGGCTAGTGTCTTCATCTCTTTACACCCCCATCAGATAGCAGGGAGTGACTTGCTAGTGTCTTCATCTCCTTACTTATTCACAGAGCAGAGACTGTCTGGTATGACGTCACTGCTGGGCCACAGGGACATCATGATATCTCTCCTATAATGGTCACCTTTAATCTGTGCCTTTCACTACTATGTCACAACTGTGTCAGCTTGTCCTCTCAGGACCACATCCAAGTACCATTTAAATCCCATACTATTCCATCCCCCAGGCCCCAGTGTGTGTGTGTGTGTGTGTGTGTGTGTGTGTGTGTGTGTGTGTGTGTGTGTGTGTGTGTGTGTGTGTGTGTGTGTGTGTGTGTGTGTGTGTGTGTGTGTGTGTGTGTGTGTGTGTGTGTGTGTGTGTGTGTGTGTGTGTGTGTGTGTGTGTGTGTGTGTAAATTCTGATCATGGAGTTCTGATCAGCGCAATCATTGGGGAAAGCACATACACTGGCACATTCTCCAACGGCGACAGTGAATGTTTAAAAAAGGCGAGTTTCTTCTATTTTGCAATATTTTTCATGTGGTTTAATCCCAACTTTTACATTGTTTAGCATTAAAATTGGAAACGGTGAAGTCAGTGCGAAACCCCCAGGACTACATCACTGGATCACGGTAAGTAATTAAGAGAATGTGAAACTTGGTTGTCAGTAACTTAATATACAAGACGTGCACTGATGTACTTCATCCACATAGAAACGGGGAAAGCTGAGTTGCAGCCCGTGCTCTGGGTGAGTGTGCCCCCTCCACCAAAGGAAGCTGAGTTGCAGCCCGTGCGCTGGGTGAGTGTGCCCCCTCCACCAAAGAAAGCTGAGTTGCAGCCCGTGCGCTGGGTGAGTGTGCCCCCTCCAACAACGGAAGCTGATTTGCAGCCGGTGCGCTGGGTGAGTGTGCCCCCTCCACCAAAGGAAGCTGAGTTGCAGCCCGTGCGCTGGGTGAGTGTGCCCCCTCCACCAAAGGAAGCTGAGTTGCAGCCCGTGCTCTGGGTGAGTGTGCCCCCTCCACCAAGGGAAGCTGAGTTGCAGCCCGTGCTCTGGGTGAGTGTGCCCCCTCCACCAAAGAAAGCTGAGTTGCAGCCCGTGCGCTGGGTGAGTGTGCCCCCTCCACCAAAGGAAGCTGAGTTGCAGCCCGTGCGCTGGGTGAGTGTGCCCCCTCCACCAAAGGAAGCTGAGTTGCAGCCCGTGCGCTGGGTGAGTGTGCCCCCTCCACCAAAGGAAGCTGAGTTGCAGCCCGTGCGCTGGGTGAGTGTGCCCCCTCCAACAACGGAAGCTGATTTGCAGCCGGTGCGCTGGGTGAGTGTGCCCCCTCCACCAAAGGAAGCTGAGTTGCAGCCCGTGCGCTGGGTGAGTGTGCCCCCTCCACCAAAGGAAGCTGAGTTGCAGCCCGTGCGCTGGGTGAGTGTGCCCCCTCCACCAAGGGAAGCTGAGTTGCAGCCCGTGCGCTGGGTGAGTGTGCCCGTGCAGCCCGTGCTCTGGGTGAGTGTGCCCCCTCCACCAAGGGAGCTTTGTTGCAGCCCGTGCTCTGGGTGAGTGTGCCCCCTCCACCACCAAGGGAAGCTGAGTTGCAGCCCGTGCTCTGGGTGAGTGTGCCCCCTCCACTGAGTTGCAGCCCGTGCTCTGGGTGAGTGTGCCCCCTCCACCAAGGGAAGCTGAGTTGCAGCCCGTGCTCTGGGTGAGTGTGCCCCCTCCACCAAGGGAAGCTTTGTTGCAGCCCGTGCTCTGGGTGAGTGTGCCCCCTCCACCAAGGGAAGCTTTGTTGCAGCCCGTGCTCTGGGTGAGTGTGCCCCCTCCACCAAGGGAAGCTTTGTTGCAGCCCGTGCTCTGGGTGGGTGAGTGTGCCCCCTCCACCAAGGGCTTTGTTGCAGCCCGTGCTCTGGGTGAGTGTGCCCCCTCCACCAAGGGAAGCTTTGTTGCAGCCGTGCTCTGGGTGAGTGTGCCCCCTCCACCAAAGCTTTGTTGCAGCCCGTGCTCTGGGTGAGTGTGCCCCCTCCACCAAGGGAAGCTTTGTTGCAGCCCGTGCTCTGGGTGAGTGTGCCCCCTCCACCAAGGGAAGCTGAGTTGCAGCCCGTGCTCTGGGTGAGTGTGCCCCGGTGCTCCACCAAGGGCTGAGCTGAGTTGCAGCCCGTGCTCTGGGTGAGTGTGCCCCCTCCACCAAGGGAAGCTGAGTTGCAGCCCGTGCTCTGGGAAGCTGAGCCCGTGCCTGGGTGAGTGTGCCCCCTCCACCAAGGGAAGCTTTGTTGCAGCCCGTGCTCTGGGTGAGTGTGCCCCCTCCACCAAGGGAAGCTTTGTTGCAGCCCGTGCTCTGGGTGAGTGTGCCCCCTCCACCAAGGGAAGCTTTGTTGCAGCCCGTGCTCTGGGTGAGTGTGCCCCCTCCACCAAGGGAAGCTTTGTTGCAGCCCCCTCCACCAAGTGCTCTGGGTGAGTGTGCCCCCTCCACCAAGGGAAGCTTTGTTGCAGCCCGTGCTCTGGGTGAGTGTGCCCCCTCCACCAAGGGAAGCTTTGTTGCAGCCCGTGCTCTGGGTGAGTGTGCCCCCTCCACCAAGGGAAGCTTTGTTGCAGCCCGTGCTCTGGGTGAGTGTGCCCCCTCCACCAAGGGAAGCTTTGTTGCAGCCCGTGCTCTGGGTGAGTGTGCCCCCTCCACCAAGGGAAGCTTTGTTGCAGCCCGTGCTCTGGGTGAGTGTGCCCCCTCCACCAAGGGAAGCTGAGTTGCAGCCCGTGCTCTGGGTGAGTGTGCCCCCTCCACCAAGGGAAGCTTTGTTGCAGCCCGTGCTCTGGGTGAGTGTGCCCCCCTCCACCAAGGGAAGCTTTGTTACAGCCCGTGCTCTGGGTGAGTGTGCCCCCTCCACCAATGGAAGCTTTGTTGCAGGCCATGCTCTGGGTGAGTGTGCCGCCTCCAACAAGGGAAGCTTTGTTGCAGCCCGTGCGCTGGGTGAGTGTGCCCCCTCCACCAAGGGAAGCTTTGTTGCAGCCCGTGCGCTGGGTGAGTATGCCTCCTCCACCAAGGGAAGCTTTGTTGCAGCCCGTGCTCTGGGTGAGTGTGCCCCCTCCACCAAGGGAAGCTTTGTTGCAGCCCATGCGCTGGGTGAGTGTGCCTCCTCCACCAAGGGAAGCTTTGTTGCAGCCCGTGCTCTGGGTGAGTGTGCCCCCTCCACCCAGGGAGGGTTCCCAAATCAGCAGGTTCCAGGAGTGAGGGGCAAGGTTTGTCCACAGGTATCGAGGGTCCATCCACATGTTGACCGCCTCAGTCCTGCAAACCCAGAACGAGTTGAACACATTGGGTGGGCAGATTGTGACTGAACTCGGAAGAATATGTGAATAAAAAACCTTTGTATATTGTCTGGCATTCTGTTTCTTACCACCAATCTCTGCATGAGCTGCCGCCTCCTCCTCACTGCATCAGCCGGGGCAGGTGCTCCATTTGGTGGTGGGTTTGGAGGCTCTTGGGGGTCCAGTCTAATCTCTGCATCCATTTCAATACCAAGCCTCAGTGCTATGTTGTGGAGCACACCGCATGCCAGTATTATGTGTGTTACCTTTGATTGTGTTGGAAATGAATGAATTCTTAAAACAGGCCAAAATGTTATATTTAGGTTTGAAATTGCAGACCCTAATGTTATTGTCAAACAAACTTGCACTACTAATGGGCCCTAGTTACTGAGATGTCCCCTTAATCTGTTCACATTTAGTTGCAATGCTAGTTGAAACTAAACCAATCAGCTGATTCCATTCTTTTACAACAGCGTTGTTACAAAATGAACGAGCTTCAAGGGGGACATCTCAGTAACTGTAGGGCCAAATTAGAAACTGCTGTCAGCTATTTGGCCAGGACCTTTGGGTGTGCAATTTCAATAAAATGCTAAGTATAAAATGTTGGTATGTTGCTTTAAGATGACCATTTTAAAACTCAATTTAAGTTTTGTATTTTTATTAAATGAAGTTACCTTCTCTGTCTTGTAGAGGCGTTTTCCACCTGATGCATCAAGTTCCTTCAGCAGTCCGATGGTGCGCTCCACAACCGAACTTGTTCTGCCATGCGCCAAATCTTAGGGAGTGAGAAGCCATGTTTTCAGTGGATAGCCCCGGTCACCTAATAGGGTAAAACCGTTGTTACATTAATTTTGCACGGTTAATATGCTATTATACAGTGAAAAAAACTCTGAGAAGCCAACCATCGTCACTCTTACCAGCTTCTAGACGCAGGCCTACTCTGCTGTGGCGCAGAATGAATGAGTCATGCGTAGACCCTGGCCACTTGGAGCAAAGTTGCATTCGGGCACGCAAATGATCTGAACATTCAATGAATGGAAATTCTTCCTGTTAACGTATACATGTTCAGCACGGTTTTCAATGTCTTCCAATAACACAAGAACAGCCATGGTTACTTCTTTCTAATTTCACACACTATTTATAGAACATCTCACCCTGTTTTTAATCCAAAACACCTTGCGTCTAGCAATTAACTCCTCACACCTTTAATTGATCATTCCTAACAAATTGTTCGTAAAGCTGATACAAAGTTCCCCACGGGCTTGGACTCAGCTGCGTCCCAAACTGGAATACCCCTACACAACCAGCAGGACAATCACTTACGTCGGGACTTTGCGAGTAAGTGATCACTCAAGTCGGGACTTTGCGTAGAGATAAGATCATTTCCACGTCAAAGTAAGGTTTTATAAATAACTACTTATGTGGTTTTCTGCGCAAGTCATACTTAAGATCAGAATTGACCCTAAGTCTGTTTTATAAATCAGGCCCTAGGTCACTATCCCATCAATATCCTCCCATTATGCTTGTGGTAATGGTAACCTCCCCAAAACTTTTGAAACAAACTAAATCAAATAGACTGTTGTGGATATTATTTAGAAGAAACTGTCAAACTGACATCCTAATCAAAGACCCCTGTTCCTGATGAGCTTTTTTATCTTTCTCAACAAAATCCAATGGTTTACACTTTTCAATGAGCTACCATCAATAAAGGACTAGGTGTAATGAAATAAAACATAATCAATGATCCAACTCCTTGTGACTGCCTTGGCCACCATACGGGAAGTACTATTTGAGGATCGTTATTATTATTCTTTGGTGGATTAGCTACTCGTCCTCCGAAACCACCCTGGCCAAGTAGTTATTAAACACAGCCACCCAGACCAAGTAGTTATTAACACAGTGGCACAGCTCCTCTCAGCCCCTCTCCACTGGCTTACCGGTAGATAGACTATACACCCTTTGTCTCATGTGTCCATGAGTGAGTTTTAATAAACAGTGTGAACAAGTGAGCAGCCTACAGTTGTTATTTTGCTGAATTTACTTGCCCATCTACATATGTATTAGTTTGTCAGTGTGTGAAAGGATCTATACCTCCTTGTCCGTGGTGTAAAGTACTTAAGTAAAAATACTTTAAAGTACTACTTAAGTAGTTTTTGGGGGTATCTGTACTTTACTATTTATATTTTTGACAACTTTTACTTTTACTTCACTACATTCCTAAAGAAGATAATGCACTTTGTACTCCATACATTTTCCCTGACACCCAAAAGTACTCGTTACATTTTGAATGCTAAGCAGGACAGGAAAATGGTCTAATTCACACATTTACTAGCCTTTGATCTGAAGGACTCATTAAACACAAATGCTTCATTTGTAAATGATGTCTGAGTGTTGTAGTGTGCCCCTGGCTATCCGTAAATTTAAAAAAGAAAGACAATTGTCTTGTTTACTTAATATAAGCACTATAAAATTATTATTTACTTTTACTACTTTCTACATTGTAGAATAATAGTGAAGACATCACAACTATGAAATAACACACATGGAATCATGTAGTAACTAAAAAAAGTGTTAAACAAATCTAAATATATCTTATATCTTTATATTTGAGATTCTTCAAATAGCCACACTTTGCCTTGATGACAGCTTTGCACACTCTTGACCATTCTCTCAACCAGCTTCACCTGGAATGCTTTTCCAACAAGGACTTCCCGCATATACTGAGCACTTATTGGCTACTTTTCCTTCACTCTGCGGTCCGAATCATCCCAAACCATCTCAATTTGTTTGAGGTCGGGGGATTGTGGAGGCCAGGTCATCTGATGCAGCACTCCATCACTCTCCATCACTCTCCTTCTTGGTAAAATAGCCCTTACACAGCCTGGAGGTGTGTTGGGTCATTGGCCTGCTGAAAAACAAATTATAGTCCCACTAAGCCCAAGCCCAAGATGGGATGGCGTATCGCTGCAGAATGCTGTGGTAGCCATGCTAGTTAAGTGTGTTTTGAATTGTAAATAAATCACTGACACTGTCACCAGTAAAGCACCCCCACACCATAACACCTCTTCCTCCATGCTTTACGGTGGGAAATACACATGTGGAGATCATCTGTTCACCCACACCACGTCTCACGAGGACATGGCAGTTGAAACCAAAGGACAAATTCCCACCGGTCTAATGTCCATTGCTCGTATTTCTTGGCCCAAGCAAGTCTCTTCTTCTTATTGGTGTCCTTTAGTAGTGGTTTCTTTGCAGCAAATAGACCATGAAGGCCTGATTCACACAGTCGCCTCTGAAGAGTTGATGTTGAGATGTGTCTGTTACTTGAACTCTGTGAAGCATTTATTTGGGCTGCAATTTCTAAAGCTGGTAACTCGAATGAACTTATCCTCTGTAGCAGAGGTAACTCTGGGTCTTCCATTCCTGTGGAGGTGCTCGTGAGAGCCAGTTTCATCACAGCACTTGATGGGTTTTGCAGCTGCACTTGAAGAAACTTACAATTTTTCGTATTGACTGACTTTCATGTCTTAAAGTAATGATGGACCGTCATTTCTCTTTGCATATTTGAGCTGTTCTTTCCATAATATACCATATAGGGCTATCTTCTATATACCACCCTACCTTGTCACAACACGGCTGATTGGCTCAAACGCATTAAGGAAAGAAATTCCACAAATTAACTATTAACAAGGCACACCTGTCAATTGAAATGCATTCCAGGTGACTACCTCATGAAGCTGCTTGAGAGAATGCCATGAGTGTGCAAAGCTGTCATCAAGGCAAAGGGTGGTTATATAAAGAATCTCAAATATAACAAATTGTGATTCTTTTGGAACACTTGTTTGGTTACTACATGATTCCATATGTGTTACTTCATAGTGTTGATGCCTTCACTATAATTCTACAGTGTAAAAACAGTAGAAATAAAGAAAAACCCTTGAATGAGTAGGTGTTCTAAAACTTTTGACCGGTAGTGTATATTCATGCAATTACATTTATTTTTGATACCCACGTATATTTAAAACCAAATACTTTTAGACTTTAACTCAAGTATTATTTTACTGGGTGAGTTTTACTTGAGTTATTTTCTATTAAGGTATATTTTTACTTTTACTCAAGTATGACAATTGGGTACCTTTTCCAGCATTGGCCTTGTCCCTGTGTTTGTGCAATGAATAAATACAGAAGAGTGTGAAGAAGCACAATACTGGCTATGCATGGTAGAGTCCTTCAGACCAGTACTACTCTTCTCTTGGCTGTGGGGCAGAAGTTACACTTTTTCTCAATTGCTAAAACACTAAAACCCATTGGCTGAGTTGCCTGGACTCATTTAGCTAATTATGCAGTCTGTTGTCAATACCTTAAACCATTTCACATGGTGAAACACAATTTGCAGATATCACTTAAGACTTTTCAGCAAAACTCGAAAACATATTCTCAAAACACATTCTGCACTCTAATACACATGTCATCCATACTGGTAAACACAAGTGGCAACAATCAAATACAAATAGAGAACATATGTCATTGATTGAACACAACCACTCAAAATTGATTTAACCTGTTTCAAATGCTGCGACACAACCAATATAAGCCAGTTCAGAGAGCAAACAGGTTGTTGAAGGTCGGAAGGAGAAAGTCTGAGAATGGATACTGTAGTACAGTGTAGGCTGTATACTGTACAATGGACAAATTGTATGGCCCTGAACATTGTGCTTTCCATTTATTAACAGTACTGACTGCTCAATAGATTTTGACTGGTTGCAGGTTCATATCAACAAAGAATAAGAATTACAGTATCACAGAGTCAAAGGACAAGTTTGTGAGATGCAGGGTACAGTACTGTAAAAATAGGGGTACAAGGAGGAGGAATAACAAAAAACAAAATTCCAAAGAGCAAAGCAGAGTAGTAGTTTCTGATCAACGTTGAGCTACTATGATAGGACATGTTTTCGTTCATCAAAAGACAATGACGGAAAAATATCAATATTTTTTTAGATTAAAAATGTACTTCTTCCTGAAAATTGTATGTTTTGAACAATGTGTTTTCTATTTGTCGGTGTATTGTTTACTGACTGCTTGAGAGTGTATGTCATTTTGATCACTTTGTTTATGATTTAAGAGCAGTGTTTGATTTTGAACACAGGTAAAACTGTTTTGAGGCGAATGTTTCATTTTGCAAGAGGAGTCAGAGGCTATGTAAATAGTGCTTGAAGATGAGGTTTTGTGTTGAATGTTTTCAGGAAATGGAGCAAGGTTTCCAGAAATTGTGTTTTAGCAATTGAGAAAAACTGTCATATGGTCAAGGAGGCTTTTGTGTCCCTGCACAGGAAAGGCCTTGTCCCCTCTGCTTATCCCTGGCACTGGGTTCCCAGCACTTGTCAATGTATAGTGGTGCTACGAGTGCCAGGGAAAGGAGCGGAGAAGGTCAAATAGGCAGCTTGCAAAGAACCGCAGGGTTTGTTCACAGACAGAAAGAATTCCACATCAGTGACCATGTGTAATTAACTGTTTTCACTAGGTAACAAAACTGGTTTTTAGAGAGAGAGAGAGAGCGAGAGAGAGAGAGAGAGAGAGAGAGAGAGAGAGAGAGAGAGAGAGAGAGAGAGAGAGACTGTGGCCATGGAGAGATGGAGGGACGTGGGGCAGGGAGAGGACCCGGAGGCAGAGGAGAAAAAGGGAGAGAGAGAGAAGAGAGCACTGCGCAATGGCCGAGCGAGCCATGCTGGATGGCAGTGAGGTAGAATCATGCCAACAGGGTTGGACGTTTCAGGAAATAAGGACGATGGAGGTGTATAATTTTACAGCATGAAGAAGTTGAATTGAACCCACGGAACCCTCTTTATACTTCCACAAGCACAGGGCACGAAAAAACAAACAAAGACGAAACAAAAGCACAACTTCTCATAGTTTCCACACAAAGCGTTTGTGTGTACATGGACATTATATGTTTATACAGTATATGTTTGCATATGCAGAGTGTATGTCTGTATGACAGGGGTCAATCCATTGAGAACATGGGTCACAACTTGTATACCTAACATGGCCACTACGTCCCTGAGAGACAAATAAATTCATTCATATTTCTGAATGTCATCTCTGTCTTCCAAAAATCTTTGCCCTGTAATTAACCATTTTCGGGCTGTAATTAAATAACTGGCCGCCGTAAATGCTGAAAGGATGGCAGTGTGAAGGGGTAACATAAGGTCGATATAGCCACATCAGTTTAAACCTCTTAATGTTGTAACTACCCATCCCGGGTCCGGGAGCGTTGTCATCATCTGACACTAATTAGCATAACGCAACGGACATAAATATTACTACAAAATATTCCTATTCATGAAATCACAAGTGAAATATATTAAAACACAGTTTAGCCCTTTGTTAATCACCCTGTCATCTCAGATTTGGAAAATATGCTTTACAGCCAAAGCAAGACAAGCATTTGTGTAAGTTTATCGATAGCCTAGCATAGCATTATGCCTAGCTAGCAGCAGGCAACCTGGCCACGAAAATCAGAAAAGCAATCAAATTAAATCGTTTACCTTTGAGTTCCGGATGTTTTCACTCACGAGACTCCCAGTTAGGTAGCAAATGTTCCTTTTTTACAAAAATATTATTTTTGTAGGCGAAATAGCTCCGTTTGTTCTTCACCTTTGGCTGAGAAATTGACCGGAAATTGCGGTCACGACAACGCCGAAAAATATTCCAATTTAGCTCCATAATAATCGACAGAAACATGGCAAACGTTGTTTATAATCAATCCTCAAGGTGTTTTTCAAATATCTATTCGATAATATATCCATCGGGACAATTGGCTTTTCAGTAGAACCGAGAGGAAAAATGGCTACCTCTGTATTTTACACAAGAATCACTCTGAGAGCCATCGGGTGTCCACTTACGCAATGTAGTCGCTTACGCTCATTCTTCAACATAAAGGCGTGACACTACGTCAAAATGCTGTAGACACCTTGGGGAATACATAGAAAAAGGAATCTGGTTGATAGCCCATTCACTGCTCAATAGGGACGCATCGGAACGCAGAGCTTTCAAAACATGAGTCACTTCCGGATTGGATTTTTCTCAGGCTTTCGCCTGCAATATCAGTTCTGTTATACTCACAGGCAATATTTTTTTTACAGTTTTGGAAACTTTAGAGTGTTTTCTATCCTAAGCTGTCAATTATATGCATATTCTAACATCTTGTCCTGACAAAATAGCCCGTTTACTTTGGGAACGTTACTTTTCAAAAATGAAAATACTGCCCCCTAGTTACAAGAAGTTGGGATCGGACCCGTTTTTTCTATTTTTCGCCAAAAATGACCCAAATCTTACTGCCTGTAGTTCAGGACCTGAATCACTTAAGTTTGTGAAAATGTGAAATTAATGTAGGAGAATATAACACATTAGATCTGGTAAAATATAATACCTACGAAAAAACATGCATTTTTTTCCCATAATCTTTGAAATGCAAGAGAAAGGCCATAATATCATATAGGAGTAGGCACAATTTAGACTTTGGCCACTAGATGGCAGCAGTGTCTGTGCAAAGCTTCAGACTGATCCAGGGAAGTATTGCAATACTGCACAATATTTGTGTCAAGTCGTAAATCTGACTGTCCTACTATTACTCCGACCCTTGACTCCGTCGATGTCATTTACAAAATAGCCTCCAACAAGAAAATTGGATGCAGTCTATCACAGTGACATCCGTTTTGTCACCAAAGTCCCATATACTACCCACCACTGCGACCTGTATGCTCTCGTTGGCTGGCACTTCATATTCGTTGCCAAACCCACTGACTCCACTGACTCCAGGTCACCTGATCTCAGCTCACTGGTCACCATAGCACCACCCGCCCGTAGCACTCGCTCCAGCAGGTATATTTCACTGGTCACCCTTCAAGCCAACTCCTGCTTGGGCTGCCTTTCCTTCCAGTTATCTGCTGCCAATCACTGGAACGAATCACAAAAAGCATTGACGCTGGAGTCTTATATTTCCCTCACTAACTTTAAGCATCAGCTGTCTGAGCATCTTACAGATCATTGCACCTGTACACAGCCCATCTGTAAATAGCCCACCCAACATCCCCATATTGTTTTTGCTCCTTTGCACCCCAGTATCTCTACTTGCACATTCATCTTCTGCACATCTGTCACTCCAGTGTTAAATTGCTAAATTGTAATTATTTCGCCACTATGGCCTATTTATTGCCTTACCTGCCTAATCTTTTAAAAAGCCAGACAGCCAGCAGGGGTTCAAACTGTAGACCCCAGTTCCTACATTTTAATATAAAAATGGATTTTATCAAACAAAACTACATTTTATCTCCGGGACCCTCAGGATGACAAATCAGAGCAAGATTACTGAATGTAAGTACATTTTTTACCTTCAAAGGTGAATGTATCAAACCAGTTGCTGTGATAATAGTGTTGTTGTTGTGCACTATCCTCAAACAATAGCATGGTATCATTTCACTGTAATACCTACTGTAAATTGGACAGTGCAGTAAGATTAACAAGCAGTTAAGCTTTCTGCACATATAAAAGACATGTCTATGTCCTGGAAAGTTGGCTGTTACGTACGTCATTCTAGTCACGGGGGTAGGGTAGCCTAGTGGTTAGAGAGCTGGTCTAGTTACTGAAAGGTTGCAAGATCGAATCCCCGAGCTGACAAGGTAAAAATCTGTTGTTTTGCCACGGAATAAGGCAGTTAACCCACTGTTCCTAGGCTGTCATCGAAAATAGGAATTTGCTCTTAACTGACTTGCCTAGTTAAATACCAATTAAAAATGTATGCATATTAGCAACAACTGTCCCGGTATAGGGACACCAATCCTGTAGAGGTTTTAAAAGGACAGCTGAATAAACTGATTGGCATTACTTTTAAAAAGGCTTGATGCCCCAAGTCTTATTCAGTTGCCAATGAATTGAAATCCTGTGATGCTGAGTGTCAGTTGGATACAAGCAGGTTTATTCATGTGTCACGGGAATGGTTTAGTGAACCACACTTGTGTGATGAGAGTAAAGTGACCGAGGCTTCAACTCAACACGCGAACACAGTCTTTTGTTTTTTATTACCGTTACTTAACTTGCCAAGTCAGTTAAAAACAAATTCTTATTTACAATGACAGCCTACACCGGACGACGCTGGGCCAACTGTGCGCCGTCCTGTGGGACTCCCAATCACGGTTGGTTGTGATACAGCCTGGAATTGAACCAGGGTGTCTGTAGTAACACCTCTAGCACTGAGATGCAGTGCCTTAGACCGCGGCACCACTCGGAAGCCTCGGCATAGCTGATAGTCCACTAGTTTTGGGGGTTGAGGGGTGTCAGAGCGAGACTGAATGGATCACAATAACATCTGACTTCTACCAAGTTATACAGTGATTCTGATACGCTTATTGTTTTGGGCAACCCTTCTATAACCCTCTGTTAGCCTGTATTTCCAGGGCATTAACCTGGTTTGCCGGTTCAACGTGAGCTACCATCTCATTCTTCTAGTTAGCTAGTTAACTAAGGAGTGGACCCTCTAATGCCACACTGGTGTCAGAAGGGGGCAATGTAGCAATCCTCACTGTGTGAGCCTCATTACAATTCCCACCGAGTGAGTTAACCTTATTAGCACGATGCGTAGGGTGTTTGCCTTTCACACCAGCAACCTGTGTTTGTTTCCCTGCCACACCGATTTGCTATAGTATCATTATCGATAAAGGACCTGAACCCTGGTCTTCTGCATTACATTACATTGGGGTGGCAGGTAGCCTAGTGGTTAGAGTGTTGGACGAATCCCCGAGCTGACAAGGCAAAAATCTGTTGTTCTGAACATATATCTGAACTCACCCCCCACATAATAGAGCAAGCGGGTCGCTACAATACTCATGTGTTGTCAGGTGTGTGAGACTTGGAGTGGATAAATTACAGTGTTTCACCAATAATCCCTCATCAGGATCCTCCAGTGAAGAGGTACTTATTTACTGCTATGGGTGGCAGTATTGAATGGTACTCTATTTGTAGCATGGACTATCATGGACCAGTGGAAAGGGAATCACTGTAATTGTCTGCAATCATTCTCTTCACAAACAATTGATGTGGCCACAAAATCAGTGAAATAGGACACAGGTTATCATCATCATCATCATTACAGACACTGTAACCTGTTATTAGGGTTGGTCAGCAATAACCTGTCATCAATAGTTCCTGATTGAAAACCAGACTTATCAAATCAGTGATCTTATCATATCAAAACAGAGGTATGACCCAATGCCAGATAGATCGGAAAAGTAAAACAGTGATGCAATGTTGTGACCTGCAGCCTGAGACGAAGATAAAAAGAAAATCTCTCATAATCAGCTGAAGTGGGGATCTCCCTACCTACATGCCTGATAACTCTCTCTTTATGTCATGGCACTGTAATACACAGACTGGGGATGAAATCAGCCATCCTTGTGCTAGGGTTTGGGTTCAATTCCCTCAGGAATCACATACAAATGTATGCCCTTCCCGTACTGCAAGATGTTTAGGATGAAAGTGTCTGCTAAGTTCTAAATATGATAGCTGATCCTAGCTGCTGTCTCTCCATAAACAGGTGTGTTGTTCTTCTTAAACGAGACGGAAAGCTATGGCTTCAGGCTGCCAACCTGACATTCCAAGGCAAACATACTGTACATACACAGGGAGAGGGTAAGGGTAGGACCCTGTCAAACATACATGTGACCTGTGGAACCCTCAACGTCATTCAGACAGCACAGGCAAACTACAATTAAGGGGCATGCAGGGGTCTGTTGCTGAAGGAGGAAGAAATATCATCAATTTCATCTTTTATTGTGCAACACTCTCCACAATTCAGTCAGCCAACATTCTATTTATTTGAAAATGGACAATATAAGCACTGGCCATCTGTTTGAATTGCTTAATAATGATGTAGTGTAAAATTATAAAATCCGAAGGGGGAATCATGTTTAGGCCACTTTGGCAGCAAATCGAAATAATAGAAACAAACAAATACTCTAAGAAAAGACCATGTTTCCATCACTACTTCACTAGCAAACATTGTACTCATTCTGAGAGCTCTTTTGTAAGTGTGTAAACATGTCAAATCTAGATTTGGTTGTAACTGTCACCATCTGGTGGTCGTGGTGTGTAACACCACGTGCATCAATTCAAGTTACTGTATATCACACAGGTTATTAACACACAAATTGACGGGTTTCTGAAAATAAATCAATAATGTTGAACAAAACTAAAGAGCTCAAAAGACCAACCATTCTGGATCCACGATTAACATAAAATAAACCATTATCAAGTCGTTGCTTTTTAGTCAGAAGTTTCATTTTGAGAGGAACATTGGCTGAAATAACAGAAAAAGCTCTTTAGAATACAATTTGAAACCAACCTCCACAATGCATTGTTTTGCCCTTCAATTACCACCATCTACAATATGTCTAAGTTGCTGTGATGAAGGGAAACACTTTTTAAAATACAAAATATGCAGTGACTTCACTTCTCTGTTGAGAACACTGTAGGTCCTTGTGGACTACAGGAAATGGAGTGTCGGTGTTAAGTGATCAGTGTGTAACCTACATCTCAGTGAAGTCATGTTTCATGCTCAGTTCATGGGCTTTTATGTGCAGGTATAGCAGGGGTAGGTGTAACGAAGTGGATCAACATGAACTCTCTCATTTAACTTGCATAGCAAATAACTCAACCTAACACACACAATCTGAAACCACACTGTCTGAATTCTTCCCATTCAGACCACCTGGTCCAGTGTGCCTTCTTAAATCACCAAATTAGATTTGTCAACCCACAGAAAGAAGAAGATTGAAAAGAAACCTGGTCTAGTTTTCGATGCTCAAAATCAAGGAAGGGATCAGATTCATGCACCTAATCTCATGTGGATTAAGGAATAGTCAATAGTGCTGGTAATTCAGTCTGCATTAAGTGGCAACCCAAGGAGGAAGGACACTTTGGACATGGCATGAGGCAACCACATGCAATGCATGATACTGTTAACATGTCTCAGGTATATAGAAGTATTATAAAGGCCTAAATGACCAATGAGAAAGACAGCTTTGGAAAGAAAGAAAAAAACATTCCTGTGTGGGGTAAAGCATTTCTGAGGTATGCTGCAGTAGTGTCTTCAGTCTAACTTAAGATCAGCCCGGTTTTTCGGTTACATTAAAAAGGATGAGTTGTTTGACCTTCCCACAGCCAGGTTATTGGGCATCACCGGCTACTCTAATAATGTGACCCACTTCAAATCAACAGGTCTGTGAAGCCTTTAACCAGTTTAAAACGCTGCAGTGCATTGTTTTGCCCTTCAATGACCACCGATCTACAATATGTCTAAGTTGCTGTGATGAAGGGAAACACTTTTTAAAATACAAAATATGCAGTGACTTCACTTCTCTGTTGAGAACACTGTAGGTCCTTGATGGACTACAGGAAATGGAGTGTCGGTGTTCAGTGATCAGTGTGTAACCTACATCTCAGTGAAGTCATGTTTCATGCTCAGTTTATTGGATTTCTTGTGCAGGTATAGCAGGGATAGGTGTAACGAAGTGGATCAAGAGTAGTTAAAAAAGGCAGGTGACATTAGTTTGGATGCTAGTCTAGTGTTTTGCCTGCCAACCATAATAACAACCATGTCTGTATGAGGCTCTGTAGTGCTGGCTAGGTCTCTTCTGCTTGTGTCAAAAGAAGAACTAAGTAGCTACACAAGTTCACTCCAAAAAACAGCAGCTCTTTCCCTGTAAACAAAAGGAGCTATTCAGATCAATTAAATTGAGGTTTGTGTGACCGATATAACTGTTCACGTCACATTCACCCGCTCACTGCATCTCACATAGCTGGTAGCGCCCTCTGCTGATAGGAAGCTGTACTGTCTCATTGGCAGAGCTTAGAGCTGTGAGTGAGTCAGTGCGTGCAGCGCGGCAAAGCTTTCCTTTCTTCTGTGGTCCTCTGCCCCTGAACCATGACTAGGCCCCAGGCCTGGAGAGATGGGGGGGGGCTGAGGCTGACGTCGTAAGCCGGGTTGGAGATGTGTAGAGCGGCCTGCTTGCTGCTGAGCGAGAGAGGGGCAGAGCGAGAGAGGGGCAGAGCGAGAGAGGGGCAGAGCGAGAGAGGGGCAGAGCGAGAGAGGGGCAGAGCGAGAGAGGGGCAGAGCGAGAGGGGCAGAGCGAGAGCGGGGCAGAGAGAGAGCGGGGCAGAGAGAGAGCGAGAGCGGGGCAGAGAGAGAGCGAGAGGGCAGAGAGAGAGCAGAGCGGGGCAGAGAGAGCGAGAGCGGGGCAGAGAGAGAGCGAGAGCGGGGCAGAGAGAGCGAGAGCGGGGCAGAGAGAGAGCGAGAGCGGGGCAGAGAGAGAGCGAGAGCGGGGCAGAGAGAGAGCGAGAGGGGGCAGAGAGAGAGCGAGAGCGGGGCAGAGAGAGAGAGCGGGGCAGAGAGAGAGCGAGAGCGGGGCAGAGAGAGAGCGGGGCAGAGAGAGGCAGAGAGAGAGGGGCAGAGAGAGAGCGGGCAGAGAGAGAGCGGGGCAGAGAGAGAGCGGGGCAGAGAGAGAGGGGGCAGAGCGAGAGAGGGGCAGAGAGGGGCAGAGAGAGAGAGGGGCAGAGCGAGAGAGGGCAGAGCGGGGCAGAGCGAGAGAGGGGCAGAGCGGGGCAGAGCGAGAGAGGGGCAGAGCGGGGCAGAGCGAGAGAGGGGCAGAGCGGGGCAGAGCGAGAGAGGGGCAGAGCGAGAGAGGGCAGAGCGGGGCAGAGCGAGAGAGGGGCAGAGCGGGGCAGAGCGAGAGAGGGGCAGAGCGGGGCAGAGCGAGGGGCAGAGAGAGAGCGGGGCAGAGAGAGAGCGGGGCAGAGAGAGAGCGGGAGCAGAGAGCGAGAGCGGGGCAGAGAGAGAGCGGGCGGGGCAGAGAGAGAGCGGGCGGGGCAGAGAGAGAGCGAGAGCGGGGCAGAGAGAGAGCGGGGCAGAGAGAGAGCGAGAGCAGAGAGAGAGCGGGGGGCAGAGAGAGAGAGCGGGGCAGAGAGAGAGAGCGGGGCAGAGAGAGAGCGGGGGGCAGAGAGAGAGCGGGGCAGAGAGAGAGCGGGGCAGAGAGAGCGGGCGGGGAGCGCGAGGGGGCAGAGCGAGAGAGGGGGCAGAGCGAGAGAGGGGCAGAGCGAGAGAGGGGCAGAGCGAGAGGGGGCAGAGCGGGGCAGAGCGAGAGAGGGAGCAGAGCGAGAGAGGGGCAGAGCGGGGCAGAGCGAGAGGGGGCAGAGCGGGGCAGAGCGAGAGGGGGCAGAGCGGGGCAGAGCGAGAGAGGGCAGAGAGAGAGCGGGCGGGGCAGAGAGAGAGAGAGGGGGCAGAGAGAGCGAGAGCGGGGCAGAGAGAGAGCGGGCGCAGAGAGAGAGCGGGGCAGAGAGAGAGCGGGGCAGAGAGAGAGCGGGGCAGAGAGAGAGAGCAGAGAGAGCAGGGCAGAGAGCGGGGCAGAGAGAGCAGAGAGAGCGGGGCAGAGAGGCAGAGAGAGAGCGGGGCAGAGAGAGAGAGGGGCAGAGCGAGAGAGGGCAGAGCGAGAGAGGGGCAGAGCGGAGAGGGGCAGAGCGAGAGAGGGGCAGAGCGAGAGAGGGGCAGAGCGGGGCAGAGCGAGAGGGGCAGAGCGGGGCAGAGCGAGAGGGGCAGAGCGCGGGCAGAGCGAGGGGGCAGAGCGAGAGAGGGGCAGAGCGAGGGGGCAGAGCGAGAGAGGGGCAGAGCGAGAGCAGAGAGAGAGGGGCAGAGAGAGAGAGGGGCAGAGAGAGAGAGAGAGAGCGAGAGCGAGAGCGGGGCAGAGAGAGAGCGAGAGCGGGGCAGAGAGAGAGCGAGAGCGGGGCAGAGAGAGAGCGAGAGCGGGGCAGAGAGAGAGCGAGAGCGGGGCAGAGAGAGAGCGAGAGCGGGGCAGAGAGAGAGCGAGAGCGGGGCAGAGAGAGAGCGAGAGCGGGGCAGAGAGAGAGCGAGAGCGGGGCAGAGAGAGAGCGAGGCGGGGCAGAGAGAGAGCGAGAGCGGGGCAGAGAGAGCGGGGCAGAGAGAGAGCGAGAGCGGGGCAGAGAGAGCGGGGCAGAGAGAGAGCGAGAGCGGGGCAGAGCGAGAGAGGGCAGAGAGCGGGGCAGAGCGGGGCAGAGAGCGAGAGCGGGGCAGAGCGAGAGAGGGGCAGAGCGGGAGGGGGCAGAGCGAGGCAGGGGCAGAGAGGGGCAGAGCGAGAGAGGGGCAGAGCGGGGCAGAGCGAGAGAGGGCAGAGCGGGGCAGAGCGAGAGGGGCAGAGCGGGGCAGAGCGGAGAGGGGCAGAGCGAGAGCGAGAGAGGGGCAGAGCGGGGCAGAGCGAGAGAGGGGCAGAGCGGGGCAGAGCGAGAGAGGGGCAGAGCGGGGCAGAGCGAGAGAGGGGCAGAGCGGAGGCAGAGCGAGAGAGGGGGGCAGAGCGGGGCAGAGCGAGAGAGGGGCAGAGCGGGGCAGAGCGAGAGAGGGGCAGAGCGGGGCAGAGCGAGAGAGGGGCAGAGCGGGGCAGAGCGAGAGAGGGGCAGAGCGGGGCAGAGCGAGAGAGGGGCAGAGCGGGGCAGAGCGAGAGAGGGGCAGAGCGGGGCAGAGCGAGAGAGGGGCAGAGCGGGGCAGAGCGAGAGAGGGGCAGAGAGAGGGGGCAGAGCGGGGCAGAGAGAGCGAGAGGGGCAGAGAGGCGAGAGAGGGGCAGAGAGAGCGAGAGAGGGGCAGAGGAGCAGAGAGAGCGAGAGAGGGCAGAGAGAGCGAGAGAGGGGCAGAGAGAGCGAGAGAGGGGCAGAGAGAGCGAGAGAGGGGCAGAGAGAGCGAGAGAGGGGCAGAGAGAGCGAGAGAGGGGGCAGAGAGAGGCAGAGAGAGGGGCAGAGAGAGAGCGAGAGAGGGGCAGAGAGAGAGCGAGAGAGGGGCAGAGAGAGCGAGAGAGGGGCAGAGAGAGAGAGAGGGGCAGAGAGAGAGGGGGCAGAGAGAGAGCGAGAGAGGGGCAGAGAGAGAGCGAGAGAGGGGCAGAGAGAGAGCGAGAGAGGGGCAGAGAGAGAGCGAGAGAGGGGCAGAGAGAGAGCGAGAGAGGGGCAGAGAGAGAGCGAGAGAGGGGCAGAGAGAGAGCGAGAGAGGGGCAGAGAGAGAGCGAGAGCGAGAGAGGGAGAGAGAGCGAGAGAGAGAGCGGGGCAGAGAGAGAGGGGCAGAGAGAGAGAGGGGCAGAGCGAGAGGGGCAGAGCGAGAGAGAGCGGGGCAGAGCGAGGGGGGCAGAGCGGGGCAGAGCGAGAGAGGGGCAGAGCGGGGCAGAGCGAGAGAGGGGCAGAGCGGGGCAGAGCGAGAGAGGGGCAGAGCGGGGCAGAGCGAGAGAGGGGCAGAGCGAGAGAGGGGCAGAGCGGGGCAGAGCGAGAGAGGGGCAGAGCGGGGCAGAGCGAGAGAGGGGCAGAGCGGGGCAGAGCGAGAGAAGGGCAGAGCGAGAGCGGGGCAGAGCGAGAGAGGGGCAGAGAGAGAGAGCGAGAGAGAGAGAGCGAGAGCGGGGCAGAGAGAGAGCGAGAGCGGGGCAGAGAGAGAGCGAGAGCGGGGCAGAGAGAGAGCGAGAGCGGGGCAGAGAGAGAGCGAGAGCGGGGCAGAGAGAGAGCGAGAGCGGGGCAGAGAGAGCGAGAGCGGGGCAGAGAGAGAGCGAGAGCGGGGCAGAGAGAGAGCGAGAGAGGGGCAGAGAGAGAGCGAGAGAGGGGCAGAGAGAGAGCGAGAGCGGGGCAGAGAGAGAGCGAGGCAGAGAGAGAGCGAGGCAGAGAGAGAGCGAGGCAGAGAGAGAGCGGGGCAGAGAGAGAGCGGGGCAGAGAGAGAGAGGGGCAGAGCGAGAGAGGGGCAGAGGCAGAGAGAGAGGGGCAGAGCAGAGAGAGAGCGGCAGAGCGAGAGAGGGGCAGAGCGCGGCAGAGCGAGGGCAGAGGGAGCAGAGCGGGGCAGAGCGAGAGGGGGCAGAGCGGGGCAGAGCGAGAGAGGGGCAGAGCGAGAGAGGGCAGAGCGGGGCAGAGCGAGAGAGGGGCAGAGCGGGCAGAGCGAGAGAGGGGCAGAGCGGGGCAGAGCGAGGAAGGGCAGAGCGAGAGCGGGGGCAGAGCGAGAGAGGGGCAGGGAGAGAGCAGAGAGAGAGCGAGAGCGGGGCAGAGAGAGCGAGAGCGGGGCAGAGAGAGAGCGAGGCGGGGCAGAGAGAGCGAGAGCGGGGCAGAGAGAGAGCGAGAGCGGGGCAGAGAGCGAGAGCGGGGCAGAGAGAGAGCGAGCGGGGCAGAGAGGGCGCAGAGAGAGCGAGAGCGGGGCAGAGAGAGAGCGAGAGCGGGGCAGAGAGAGAGCGAGAGCGGGGCAGAGAGAGAGCGAGAGCGGGGCAGAGAGAGAGCGAGAGCGGGGCAGAGAGAGAGCGAGAGCGGGGCAGAGCGAGAGCGGGGCAGAGCGAGAGCGGGGCAGAGCGAGAGAGGGGCAGAGAGAGAGGAGGGGCAGAGCGAGAGAGGGGCAGAGCGGGGCAGAGAGAGAGGGCAGAGCGGGGCAGAGCGAGAGAGGGCAGAGCGGGGCAGAGCGAGAGAGGGGCAGAGCGGGGCAGAGCGAGAGAGGGGAGCAGAGAGGGGCAGAGAGAGAGAGCGGGCGGGGCAGAGAGAGAGCGAGCGGGGCAGAGAGAGAGCGAGAGGGGCAGAGAGAGAGCGGAGCGGGGCAGAGAGAGAGGGGCAGAGAGAGAGCGGGGCAGAGAGAGGGGCAGAGAGAGAGCGGGGGAGAGAGAGCGGGGCAGAGAGAGAGCGGGGCAGAGAGAGAGCGGGGCAGAGAGAGAGAGCGGGGCAGAGAGAGAGCGGGGCAGCAGAGAGCAGAGCGAGAGAGGGCAGAGCGAGAGAGGGCAGAGCGGGGCAGAGCGGGGCAGAGCGAGAGAGGGCAGAGCGGGGCAGAGCGAGAGAGGGGCAGAGCGGGGCAGAGCGAGAGGGGCAGAGCGGGGCAGAGCGAGAGGGAGCGGGGCAGAGCGAGAGAGGGGCAGAGCGGGGCAGAGCGAGAGGGGGCAGAGCGAGAGAGGGCAGAGCGAGAGAGGGGCAGAGCGAGAGAGGGGCAGAGCGAGAGAGGGGGCAGAGAGAGAGGGGCAGAGAGAGAGGGGGCAGAGAGAGAGAGCGAGAGAGAGAGCGAGAGCGGGGCAGAGAGAGAGCGGGGCAGAGAGAGAGCGGGGCAGAGAGAGAGCGAGCGGGGCAGAGAGAGAGCGAGAGCGGGGCAGAGAGAGAGCGAGAGCGGGGCAGAGAGAGAGCGAGAGCGGGGCAGAGAGAGAGCGAGAGCGGGGCAGAGAGAGAGCGAGAGCGGGGCAGAGAGAGAGCGAGAGCAGAGCAGAGAGAGAGCGAGAGCGGGGCAGAGAGAGCGGGGCAGAGAGAGAGCGAGAGCGGGGCAGAGAGAGAGCGAGAGCGGGGCAGAGAGAGAGCGAGAGCGGGGCAGAGAGAGAGCGAGAGCGGGGCAGAGCGAGAGCGGGGCAGAGAGAGAGCGAGAGCGGGGCAGAGCGAGAGCGGGGCAGAGAGAGCGGGGCAGAGCGAGAGGGGCAGAGCGAGGGCAGAGCGAGAGAGCGAGGGGCAGAGCGGGGCAGAGCGAGAGGGGCAGAGCGGGGCAGAGCGAGAGAGGGGCAGAGCGGGGGCAGAGCGAGAGAGGGGCAGAGCGGGGCAGAGCGAGAGAGGGGCAGAGCGGGGCAGAGCGAGAGAGGGGCAGAGCGGGGCAGAGCGAGAGGGGGCAGAGCGGGGCAGAGCGAGAGAGGGGCAGAGCGGGGCAGAGCGAGAGAGGGGCAGAGCGGGCAGAGCGAGAGAGGGCAGAGCGGGGCAGAGCGAGAGAGCGGCAGAGCGGGGCAGAGAGAGAGGGCAGAGCGGGGCAGAGCGAGAGGGGCAGAGAGAGAGGGGCAGAGCGGGGCAGAGAGAGCGAGAGGGGCAGAGAGAGGCAGAGGGGCAGAGAGAGAGAGAGGGAGAGAGGGGCAGAGAGAGCGAGAGAGGGGCAGAGGAGCGAGAGAGGGCAGAGAGAGAGCGAGAGAGGGGCAGAGAGAGCGAGAGAGGGGCAGAGAGAGAGCGAGAGAGGGGCAGAGAGAGCGAGAGAGGGGCAGAGAGAGGGGCAGAGAGAGCGAGAGAGGGGCAGAGAGAGAGCGAGAGAGGGGCAGAGAGAGAGCGGAGAGGGGCAGAGAGAGAGCGAGAGAGGGGCAGAGAGAGAGCGAGAGAGGGGCAGAGAGAGAGCGAGAGAGGGGCAGAGAGAGAGCGAGAGAGGGGCAGAGAGAGAGAGAGGGGCAGAGAGAGAGCGAGAGAGGGGCAGAGAGAGAGCGAGAGAGGGGCAGAGAGAGAGCGAGAGAGGGGCAGAGAGAGAGCGAGAGAGGGGCAGAGAGAGAGCGAGAGAGGGGCAGAGAGAGAGCGAGAGAGGGGCAGAGAGAGCGAGAGAGGCAGAGCGAGCGAGAGAGGGGCAGAGCGAGCGAGAGAGGGGCAGAGCGAGCGAGAGAGGGGCAGAGCGAGCGAGAGAGGGCAGAGCGAGCGAGAGAGGGCAGAGCGAGCGGACAGAGGGGCAGAGCGAGCGAGAGAGGGGCAGAGCGAGCGAGAGAGGGCAGAGCGGCAGAGAGGGGCAGAGCGAGCGAGAGAGAGGCAGAGGGAGCAGAGAGGGGCAGAGCGAGAGAGGGGCAGAGAGAGGGGCAGAGCGAAAGCGAGAGGGCAGAGCGAGAGAGGGGCAGAGCGAGCGAGAGAGGGGCAGAGAGGGGGACAGAGAGAGAGGGGCAGAGCGAGAGCGGGACAGAGAGCGGGGCAGAGAGAGAGCGGGGCAGAGCGGGGAGCAGAGAGGGGCAGAAAGAGAGCGAGAGCGGGGCAGAGAGAGCGAGAGCGGGGCAGAGAGGGGCAGAAAGAGCGAGAGAGGGGCAGAGAGAGCGAGAGCGGGGCAGAGAGAGCGAGAGCGGGGCAGAGAGAGCGAGAGAGGGGCAGAGCGAGCGAGAGAGGGGCAGAGCGAGCGAGAGAGGGGCAGAGCGAGCGAGAGAGGGGCAGAGCGAGCGAGAGAGGGGCAGAGCGAGCGAGAGAGGGGCAGAGCGAGCGAGAGAGGGGCAGAGCGAGCGAGAGCGGGACAGAGAGAGAGCGGGGCAGAGAGAGAGCGGGGCAGAGAGAGAGCGAGAGCGGGGCAGAGAGGGGCAGAAAGAGAGCGAGAGCGGGGCAGAGAGAGAGCGAGAGCGGGGCAGAGAGGGGCAGAAAGAGCGAGAGAGGGGCAGAGAGAGCGAGAGCGGGGCAGAGAGAGCGAGAGCGGGGCAGAGAGAGCGAGAGCGGGGCAGAGAGAGCGAGAGCGGGGCAGAGAGAGCGAGAGCGGGGCAGAGAGAGCGAGAGCGGGGCAGAGAGAGCGAGAGCGGGGCAGAGCGAGAGAGGGGCAGAGCGAGAGAGGAGAGCAGAGCGAGAGAGAGGCAGAGCGAGAGAGCGGGCGGGGCAGAGCGAGAGAGCGGGGCAGAGAGAGAGAGGGGGCAGAGCGAGAGAGGGGCAGAGCGAGAGAGGGGCAGAGCGAGAGAGGGGCAGAGCGAGAGAGGGGCAGAGCGAGAGAGGGGCAGAGCGAGAGAGGGGCAGAGCGAGAGAGGGGCAGAGCGAGAGAGGGGCAGAGCGAGAGAGGGGCAGAGCGAGAGAGGGGCAGAGGGGGAAGACAGAAAATAAAAAAGTACGACGGTTTGAGGAGATGGAAAAAAGACTGCGTGAGAAACAGCTGAGCAGAAATAACAGAAGCAAGAACAGTTGGCTCAGCTGAAAGCAAAAAAGGAAGCAGAGTTTAAGACCTGAAATCCCCAACAATTCTGTCATTTATGCAGAGATTTAAAATAAAGAAGCAGGTGTGAAGACAATCGCTGTAAGCTATTAACAATTTTACTGCATGAAAAGGTTTTGGATCTTTGTCTGGCATATACAGTGAACGCCAAAAGTATTGGGACAGTGGCAGTTTTGGCTGTTTTGCCTCTGTACTACAGCATTAGATTTGAAATGACACTATCACTATGGAGATTAAAGTGCAGAGTGTCAGCTTTCATCTGAGGGCATCATCCATATCAGGTGACCAGTTTAGAAATAGGGGACTAAGGTATTGGGACAAATACACTCAAGTGTATTTTGGAATCACTTATTGTAAATAAGAATGGAACATGTTTCTAAACACTAGCACATTAATGTGGATGCTACCGTGATTAAGGCGAGTCTTGAATGAACGGTGAATAATGTTGAGCGAGAAAGTTAAGATGCCACACAAATACCATAACGCCCCAAGGTATGCTAACCTTTCACCGTTACAATAACGGAGGGGGGGGGGTGATAGTTGTCCATCTAACTTTCTCACTAACTATTCAGGACTATGTGTAATCATAGTACCATCCACGTTAATGTAGAAATGATTAGAAAGATATTATATTCTTATTTATAAGAAGTGACATTATTTAACATTAATTTCTTTTGGCCTCAAAATAATCTGAAACACAACCAAAACAAAAAGCAAATATATCCAACACGTTTGTGGAGTTACCACCTTGATGTACTGATTGCGTACCAGGTATATGGGACCAAATACTAAAGTTTTGACTTCTTTAATCCACAAGTGAATTTGTCAAAATACCTTTGGTCCTCTAAAACAGGGGGATTATGTACAAAAAGTATGGTCATTTCTAAAAACCGGTTCACCTGATATGGATGGAAATAATCTCAAATTAAAGCTGGCAGTCTGCACTTTAACATTTACATTTACATTTAAGTCATTTAGCAGACGCTCTTATCCAGAGCGACTTAACCTCAGAAGTGCTGGAGTAGAGCCAAAACAATTTCACTGTACCAATACTTTGAGCTCAGTGTATCTGCACAGGCAAAGCTTGAAAGGAAACTACAGCAATTAAAGTACAACGAGCGTCCCATTATACCTTCCCTCATTTTGAGTGTCTGATACTCCAAACCTCTCAAGTCTGGAGATTGAGTTGGTGTGTGATGGGATGCAGCCTGACGCGGTAGGAGTCAGACATGGTAAAGGAAGAAGCATAGCAGCACTGTGAGAAGCCAGCCAGACAGGCACCAATAAAAACAGACCGCAAAGAGACACAGAAAAAGGGCCCCTAGAAATGTCAAATAAGTGAATTGACATTAAATTCACTTCATCAATTGACCCGGATGCAGACACAGCAGCCACAGAGATGGATAAGGCCAGCCAAACCTCCCCCTCTCTCTCTCTCTCTCTCTCTCTCTCTCTCTCTCTCTCTCTCTCTCTCTCTCTCTCTCTCTCTCTCTCTCTCTCTCTCTCTCTCTCTCTCTCTCACTCTCACTCTCACTCTCACTCACCAAACTGCCTGGCTCATCAGCCACAGAGATGGATAAGGCCAGCCTGCACTGCACTCTCTCCCCGGGACCATCTCACCAAACTGCCTGGCTCATCAGCCAGCACAGAACACAACAAAGTCCAGACAGTTATCCTCCTAGTGTGGGGGTGGTGATGGGACATTCAGTACACACACAAATACAGAAAGACACATTACCAGCTGACACTATGGAATAGGCACACAGGGGTAAGACTGTGTGACAAGGACTACATAGGAACTAGAGATCTACCGATTAATCGGAATGGCCGATCGGTAATCTGCATTTTTGGACACCGATCACAGCCGATTACATTGCACTCTACGAGGAGACTGCGACGCAGGCTGACTACCTGTTATGAGAGTGCAGAAAGGAGCCAAGGTAAGGTGCTAGCTGGCATTGAACTTATCTTGTAAAAAAATCCATCTTAACATAATCACTAGTTAATTACACATGGTTGATGATATTCCTAGTTTATCAAGCTTGTCCTGCGTTGCATATAATCGATGTGGTGCCTGTTAATTTATCATTGAATCACAGCCTACTTCGCCAAACGGTTATTTAACAAGCACATTCGTGTAAAAAGCGCTGTCATTGCACCAATGTGTACCTAACCATAAACATCAACGCCTTTCTTAAAATCAATACACAAGTATATATTTTTAAACCTGCATTTTTTTTAAATATTGCCTGCTAACATTAATTTATTTTAACTAGGGAAATTGTGTCACTTCCTTGCCTTCTGTGCAACAGTCAGGCTATATGCAGCAGTTTGGGCCACCTGGCTCGTTGCTAACTGTATGAAGAACAACTTCGCCAAACGGGGGATGACTTAAAAGTGCATTTGCAAAAAAAGCACAATTGTACCTAACCATAAACATCAATTTCTTTCTTAAAATCAATACACAGAAGTATATTTTTTTAAACCTGCATATTTAGTTAAAAAGAAATCCAGCTTAGCAGGCAATATTAACTAGGGAAATTGTGCTACTTTTCTTGCGTTCATTGCATGGAGAGTCAGGGTATATGCAACAGTTTGGGCCGCCTGGCTCGTTGCGAACTAATTTGCCAGAATTTTATGCAATTATGACATAACATTGAAGGTTGTGCAATGTAACAGGAATATGAAGACTTATGGATGCCACCTGTTAGATAAAATACATAACGGTTCCGTATTTCACTGAAAGAATAAATTATAGTTTCTGGATGAGACCATATTAATGACCTAAGGCTCATATTTATGTGTGTTATGTTATAAGTCTATGATTTGATAGCGCAGTCTGACTGAGCGTTGGTAGGCAGGAGCAGGCTCGTAAGCACTCATTCAAACAGAAAATTGTAGCGTTTGCCAGCAGGTCTACGCTGTGCTTCAAGCATTGCGCTGTTTATGACTTCAAGCCTATCAACTCCCGAGATGAGGCTGGTAATACTAAAGTACCTAGAAGAACATTCAATAGTCAAAGGTATATGAAATACAAATGGTATAGAGAGAAATAGTGATAACTACAACTTCATACCTGGGAATATTGACGTCTCATGTTAAAAGGAACTACCAGCTTTCAAATGTTCTCATGTGCTGAGCAAGGAACTTAAACATTAGCTTTTTTTTACATGGCACATATTGCACTCTTACTTTCTTCTCCAACACTTTGTTTTTGCATTATTTATAACATGTCATATATTTGAGGCTAAATTGATTTGAATGATACACTATATTATGTTAAAATAAAAGTGTTCATTCAGTATTGTTGTAATTGTCATTATTACAAATAAATCAAATTGGCCGATTAATCGGTATCGGCTTTTTTGGGGGGGGGGGGTGTCCACCAATAATCGGTATCGCCATTGACAAATCATAAAATCGGTCGACCTCTAATAGGAACTGGTCACACATTTATGATAATTCCGTCTTAACACATTAACACATTAAATAATGTATGTCTATTGAGAACAACTCATTTGGGAATAAGTGCATTTATTTTATTTTTTAAAATGCAATGTTTAATACAGTACATTTCAGATGGACTTAATATATTCCAAAATGACAAATATTTAAAAGACAAATAAAACAATGTAAAAGCATAAGAAACCAGTAAGAGATGAAGACTGGAGGGCAGCAGGTACCCGAGCAGTTAACATCTGTTTAGAATACACCACAAACCACTGAACCCTATTGGCTCCTGTAAGTCGCTCTGAAAAACAACATCTGTTTAGAATACACCACAACAAACCACTGAACCCTATTGGCTCCTGTAAGTCGCTCTGAAAAACAACATCTGTTTAAAATACACCACAACAAACCACTGAACCATATTGGCTCCTGTAAGTCGCTCTGAAAAACAACATCTGTTTAGAATACACCACAACAAACCACTGAACCCTATTAGCTCCTGTAAGTCGCTCTGAAAAAACAACATCTGTTTAGAATACACCACAACAAACCACTGAACCATATTGGCTCCTGTAAGTCGCTCTGGAAAAACATCTGCTAAATGACTAAAATGTAGCTGTCACATGACCATTACATTATGCTATGACACACAACTACACTAACAGACTCACGTCAGAGACAAATGCAGACAACATTGAGGAAGGTGTCCATACTCCGTAAACAAAGACAACTCCATGTGTGTCAATAAAACATTCCCCGACTCTTTCTGCTAACCAACTGCATGTCAGTGTCCAGATTGAGAGAAATGAAAACAGCACTTGGGTACAGACATGTGTTTGTTACAAGTACATTCTCAGCAGTAACCACTTCCATTACCAACATGTGTTTGTTACAGGTACATTCTCAGCAGTAACCACCTCCATTACCAACATGTGTTTGTTACAGGTACATTCTCAGCAGTAACCACCTCCATTACCAACATGTGTTTGTTACAGGTCCATTCTCAGCAGTAACCACCTCCATTACCAACATGTGTTTGTTACAGGTACATTCTCAGCAGTAACCACTTCCATTACCAACATGTGTTTGTTACAGGTCCATTCTCAACAGTAACCACCTCCATTACCAACATGTGTTTGTTACAGGTCCATTCTCAGCAGTAACCACTTCCATTACCAACATGTGTTACAGGTCCATTCTCAACAGTAACCACTTCCATTACCAACATGTGTTACAGGTACATTCTCAGCAGTAACCACTTCCATTACCAACATGTGTTACAGGTCCATAACCACTCCATTACCAACATGTGTTACAGGTACATTCTCAGCAGTAACCACCTCCATTACCAACATGTGTTACAGGTACATTCTCAACAGTAACCACTTCCATTACCAACATGTGTTACAGGTACATTCTCAGCAGTAACCACCTCCATTACCAACATGTGTTACAGGTCCATTCTCAGCAGTAACCACTTCCATTACCAACATGTGTTACAGGTCCATTCTCAACAGTAACCACTTCCATTATCAACATGTGTTACAGGTACATTCTCAACAGTAACCACCTCCATTACCAACATGTGTTACAGGTACATTCTCAACAGTAATCACCTCCATTACCAACATGTATTTTGCTAAAAAGTATAAATACTGAGCATAGTCTATGGTCTAACTCCTTCTGTGCAAAAATATATATAATATGCAAACTCCCAGCAGACAAGACTGAGCACTTGTATCCTTAAAGTAAACCAAGGTTAGGTCAGATTGTCTGTATATTGCTTGACTGTAAACAGCAGAAAGGCCTGTTGGTTTGGAAGAGGCAGACAGTCTGACGGGTTGGAGAGAGCCACTACCATAAGACAGAACTAAATAGCCCAGTGGCAGTCACACTATGGAAACAAACATGTTCTAATAAACTCCCTGGTATTTAAGTTTCTCCTGGACCTCAAAACAACAACGGCTCAACCTCTAAATAAGCTAGGAAGTGGATGAATCAGATATATAGGCTGGGTTCCCCTTTAAATGAAAGACATAACCCCGAGTTGCCTGGTTATAACGTTAAGGCACAGAATGACGTGAGTAACTAACGGTTGAGCTACACCCAGGTCAAACATGGCCTAGCAGGCGGTTTCACTTCCTTGTTCCAGAGATGGTCTTTTCAGCGGTAAACAACAAACAGTCTGGTGTAGACTGGGCTACCAGGAACAAGAAACACCACCATATGCAATGTCCTGAATACCAGATCCTGACCAACAGTAACACAGTACACTGGTCTGTACTGGATCCAGACCAACAGTAATACAGTACACTGGTCTGTACTGGATCCTGACCAACAGTAATACAGTACACTGGTCTGTACTGGATCCTGACCAACAGTAATACAGTACACTGGTCTGTACCGGATCCTGACCAACAGTAATACAGTACACTGGTCTGTACCGGATCCTGACCAACAGTAATACAGTACACTGGTCTGTACCGGATCCTGACCAACAGTAATACAGTACACTGGTCTGTACCGGATCCTGACCAACAGTAATACAGTACACTGGTCTGTACCGGATCCTGACCAACAGTAATACAGTACACTGGTCTGTACTGGATCCTGACTAACAGTAATACAGTACACTGGTCTGTACTGGATCCTGACCAACAGTAATACAGTACACTGGTCTGAGACTGTCATGAGAGGGTGACCCCATACACAACAGCCAGTCAGGAAACAGTGTTAGAACAGGCAACTAAACTGAGGTCTGCCAGTCAGGCTGGGGGGGGGTTGCAGGTAGAGGGGAGGGGGTAACCTGCAAGGCACGGGAGGGGGGCAGCTGGGACGGCGTGGGCCCTCCTACCACTTTATTCTCCTTAGCAGCCAGCATGGGCAGCACCATCTCCATGGAAACTGTCTGCGATGACTGCTCCACTGGTACGAAGCCTCGCCTGTCAATCAAACTGACACGGAACAACATGGAGGAAACAGGTTAGACAAAGGTTAAGCTTCAGGGTTAAATGCTGACCACACCGCTTGCGGAAGCGTAACAAAATAAATGTACACACACACACACGTTATTCAATCATTGAACCCACACTGCTCGCAAGCATCTGCATAGTCAGGCGCTAAACTAGAACTTGGTTCTATTTGTGGGAGAGATTAATAGAAACAAACTCGGTTTACCCCTTTATCTGTGGATTAATTGTCGGAGTAGAGGACCTTGTGCATTTCATGTAAAATAACAACCCAATGTTTATATCCCAGGACAAATTAGCTAACAACAGCAAGTTAGCTAAATTGACATAAATGTTTAATGCTGTTCAACCTGTCCCCAAATGAATATAGTTGGTTTAAGGTTTTTGATATTTCGTGTCCTGATCGCATCTGGTGTGGGTGGACAAAAAAAATCAACATGCGGTCTGGTCAGCATGTTAGGGTGAGTTTCCTGTTCAGTCAATTCAAGGAGAAGATCAAAATTGAATTCATGAATTGGAGAAAAATCCTTAGAACACAATGGAGCATATTTCATTCAGAACGTAAAAATAATAAATAAATCACATCCTAAATGGACTGACTCAAACCTTATCAAAGATCCCTTATAAACCAGGCTGAGTCTCACCTGGGAGGCATGGGCCCACAGAGTACAGAGCAGCAGTTAGTCATGATGTTGTTATAGCTGTAGGGGTTACCGGTGTCCTCCACCTCACTCTTCCCCGACCACGAGCCTTTGATCTGGGAACAAAAGAGACACAAGATTGACCATCAGTTCTCATCCTAGACCAGTTTTAGCTCATTTGTCAGGGACCAGGCACAACAAAACACATCACCACATGTACAGTTGAAGACAGAAATTTACAAACACTTAGGCTGGAGTCATTAAAACTCGTTTTTCAACCACTCCACAAATGTCTTGTTTACAAACTATAGTTTTAGCAAGTCGGTTAGGACATCTACTTTGTGCTTGACAGGTCATTTTTCCAACAATTGTTTAGAGATTATTTCACTGTATCACAATTCCAGTGGGTCAGAAGTTCACATACACTAAGTTGACTGGGCCTTTAAACAGCTTAGAAAATTCCAGAATATGATGTCATGGCTTTAGAAGCTTATGAGAGGCTAATTAACATAATTTGAGTCAATTGGAGGTGTACCTGTGGATGTATTTCAAGGCCAACCTTCAAACTCCGTGCTTGCTTGCATGTGTGTGTATACATTTTCCACACTATAAGGTTGGAATAATGTTGTGACTGAAAATTATGATAATGGTCTTTTTGTGAAATTTTTGCCTGTTTTGGTGGGATGGAGTTTGCCTTTCATGGTGACATCACCATGCAGTAAATGAATTAATAGACCAATAAGAAAGAGTTCCAAACCTCTGTCAATTACAATCCCATATTCAGTTTCTCTCCACTCAGACAGTCCAAGAAAAATTATTGCTTGAGAACATGCCCTTTACTGAGAAGCTATTTGTTTCTTTTTTACAATTTTAATTGAAAACAATCACAGTAAGATACGTAATTGTTACCCAGAAATGTGATATTGAGATTAAAACAGCTGCATTGGACATTAAAGTGTATTACACATATCCCAGAGGTGACAAAGACATCACACATTGTTATTTACTCACATCTTCATTTGTGGTCAGGTTAGAAGCAACCAGGTAGGTATGGAAGCCTGAGAGGCCCAATATGGACCAAACTGAAAAGAAGCAAATCACCAGCTCCACAGCAGTGCAGGAAGAAAAGTCAAAGAAAACATTTATGGTTTGAGTATCTAAATATCATAAGAGACATCAGCTGGACAAAGAGACTCATTCTTATTCTGCAATACAGCCAAGAACCTGAAGATAATGACAGTTTAGGTGCTTTAACACCACACTACTCGAGGGTGGTAGTGGTATTATGAGGGGATCAGGTAGGTTATCCTAGACACACTTGGTAAAAGGATATCTGGCTGGACTCTCCTGAAGAGCAAAAATAAGGCCTCTCCCCGCTTGTGCCCCTGAGGACAGAAGACCATGACAGGATAATATCAGGATCCACTCAGCAGTTTCGTACAACATCACAAGCAAGGGCAGTGCGAGGTGCGTAGCCTACGTAGCCAGTGCGAGGTGCGTAGACTACGTACCCAGTGCGAGGTGCGTAGACTACGTACCCAGTGCGAGGTGCGTAGACTACGTACCCAGTGCGAGGTGCGTAGACTACGTCCCCAGTGCGAGGTGCGTCCCCAGTGCGAGGTGCGTAGACTACGTCCCCAGTGCGAGGTGCGTAGACTACGTCCCCAGTGCGAGGTGCGTAGACTACGTCCCCAGTGCGAGGTGCGTAGACTACGTCCCCAGTGCGAGGTGCGTAGACTACGTCCCCAGTGCGAGGTGCGTAGACTACGTCCCCAGTGCGAGGTGCGTAGACTACGTCCCCAGTGCGAGGTGCGTCCCCAGTGCGAGGTGCGTACGTCCCCAGTGCGAGGTGCGTAGACTACGTCCCCAGTGCGAGGTGCGTAGACTACGTCCCCAGTGCGAGATGCGTAGACTACGTACCCAGTGCGAGATGCGTAGACTACGTACCCAGTGCGAGATGCGTAGACTACGTACTCAGTGTGAGATGTGTGGCGACGCAGCCGAAGATGAAGGCTGTCAGGAAGGATAGAGAGACGATGAAGGTGTAGAAGAAACGATAGTTCCTCTTCCCAACACAATTCCCCACCCAGGGACAATGGTGGTCGAATCGCTCTGGAGGAGAGGAAGCGAGACGGGGGAAGAATATTAACAAATATCTACAAAGGACATCTCATTGACATTGAGGCCAAGCTCTCAAGCCCCTTTCAAATGGAAAATGAATTTGTAGAAAAGTCCAAACATTTTAAGAGGCCCTGCTTTCAGAGTTAACCATCATCTTTATGGAGAACACTAATAAAATCATCTTTATAAGACCAGCAGACTGTTCAACAAAACAATCTCCGTAACAGGCTGTGTAGTGTAGTCTAAATAATTCAGTCTAATAAATGTCAGTGTTCCGTGCTGAACGCCCCCCTCGGTCTCCGGTCCTTACCCACACAGTTGTCACAGAGGGAGCAGTGGGAGGTGCGCGGTGGCCGGAACATCTTGCAGGTGAAACAGTACTTGAGCTTCACTACCTGCTGGTTGATTACCACCTCCTTGGTGCGGGGAGGGGGTCGGTAGGTGGAAGAGCCAGAGTTATCTGAGGAGAAAGAAAGATCAAGAGACATAGTACACAAGGTGTGTATATTAGTGTGTATTACTATCATTGTGGGTACTGTAAATCCCCAAAAGTCCCCACAAGGATAGTAAAACAAGGAACATTGTCCTATTTTAGAATTAGGGGTTAGGTAAAATAAGATGTTTAATAGAAATACATTTTAGGTCCCCACAGGGATAGTAAAACCTATGGTCTGTGTGTGTGTGTGTGTGTGTAGGCTGCGTTTATACAGGCAGTCCAATTCTGATATTTTTATTCGACCAATTGGTCTTTTTGCCAATAAATTTGGCAAAATATCAGAATTGGGCTGCCTGTGTAAATGCAGCCATAGTAGCAGAAGGTTTCAGATGAGAGGCAATTTGATGTATTAATAAACTGAGCTCATGCCATGGCGTGATCGAGCCAGTAACAGTAAAGTGTAAGGTACTCTCAAGAGAACAACTTTGCGTCACAATGACAGCTGAATATTAGGCAGCTAGTCAGAACTAAGTATGATACTCTTGATAAGAACTTTCTGGATGTATTCATCTGGTTTAGGAAGATATGTTTAACATATCTGCTGGTTAGGCTTAAGACTTAAACCATGTTGCAGAGAGTATGACACATTTTTAAAATAATTTTGGCTACTCTGTGCTGTGTGTCGCGTGTATTCATGGACGCCAAGGGAAGCCGGCCTTCCCCATAAAAAAATGGGGCGTCTCTGTGAGTTTCATCATTTTCATTCAATTTGGAAGTGGCCAGGCTGAATCTATATGCACACATGACTGTAAGTCGCTTTGGATAAAAGCGTCTGCTAAATGGCATATTAATGGAGAAAACAGAGCGAGGAAAACAGCACCCCTGTCTCAGTAGCCTGTGTGTAGCCCATGCATATGTCTGGTCAAAAGGAGTATAACTTTATGTTTCCGCCCATAGCATTGAATTCAACAGCAAAGAAAGCCAGCTAGCGTTTGGCTTCCATTGATAAAAATGGAAGCCAAACGCGAAACTCTGAATGGTCTAGGTGCAGCAACAACAAAAAAACAAGTCTAAAGGAGGCCAGTTTGGATTTGGCAAATCACACCAAAGCAAAACGTCACCGTTAGCGGTGTCCTGCAGTAGCTAGCTAGGAGCAAGGAGCAAACCTTTAGGGGGCATGATGAATCAGCAGCAAGCCTTAAAGATAATTTTGTTGAACTTGTCAACACATTTGCAGACTTCTATACTGCCACAGCTAAACACCTTGGGACAAGCACCATATTTACAGGTATGTCAAACACCATACAGAATGACATTCAGAACGTCGCAGACGTAATACAAAGTGCAACTGACAATGAGATCAGTTCAGCACCCTTCATAGCAGTCCAGGTGGATGACACCACAGACATGTCCTGACAATGTCAATCATAGCATGCTTTGTCAATGATAAGGGTGTTATATGCGAGAGACTGCTTGGATGTGAGCGCAGAGAGAAACGCAGAGGTGATCAACGCTGTTGTACTGGAAATTCAACCGAGCAGCCGAACTCAGACTTACGACGGGGCAAGCTGCACGAGTGGGCAGTGAGGTGGGGTTCAGGAACTCGTGACAAACCACTTTCAATATGCCATGTTCATTCATTGTTATGCCCACAAACTAAACTTACGTTTTAACACAGGAGACAAGCTATAGTCACGACGCAAAGTTTTTTTTGAACATCCATTGACAGTTTAAAACATGTTTTCCCCCCGTCATGCAAACCGCAGCAATGCTTACTGAGGTTGTCAATACCAGTCAGGTACTGAAGGCTGTTTCACTCCTTGGAACTTCAAAAGTAGAGACGTGCACGCTGTGCACGAAGGCCAGAGATCATTGGATATCGTTTATGATCGGATCATTACTGAGCCCGGCTAGGATAAAGATTTGATCGCCCAGAGAAATGCACTGAAACAGAAAATGAAGGAGTTCATTTTTTTTTTTTAAAGGACACTGTTTGTGGCCATTTTTGGACTCACAGAATCACTGTTTCAGGTCCTGCAGAGCAAATCTCTTGACTGAAGACATTATTGTGTACTGGTTGATAGTACAGTGTATGCCATCAGAAGTGATGACATTTCAAGGGACATATGACAACACTGTCCAGACTGTTAGAATGGAAGATGAAAGACACCGCCGTGGCTGGGATGACTATGAGCATGGACTCAACCACCGGGACAACGCTGACAATGACCCAGTCTCCCTGGACAGATACCGACGACTGCACTTTGAAATTCTTTATGGAATCATACTACACATGACCCAAAGGTTTGCTGACATGAAGAGCCTCGACATCTTCTGTGTTATTGATCATGGGTCATTTCCTGAGTACTCCAAGCAACAGGGGTTTCCTGACAGAGTACTCACACATCTGTTCCAGACCCTTTCTCTGACAACCAGAGGTTGAAAAATGAGCTGCAGGTAGTCCATTGCTGATGCCTCCTTCCACATACCACCAGGTGAGCTGCTGCAATCACTTGTGAAAAATGAACTGAGCACCACTTTACCGGAGGTATAGAAGCACCTGAAACGGATGCTCGCCATCCATGTTACAAATACATCAGCTTAAAGGTCATTTTCCTGTCTGAAAGGGAATCTAACCTACCTACGGTAGCTGTGGACGAGAGAGACTCACACATTTGGCAAAAAAGTCAATGGAAACATGTGCTGCATGAACGTAAGTGCAGCAGAATACCGTATGAAAACGGATTTGACCATTTTGTCAGCATGAAAGCGAGGAGGGTGGCAATTCCTTTACAGGTAGGGTGAGTCAACATGTTTCTCTTTTTGCACACTCACAGATTGATCAGACGGAATAGTTTGTGTTTTTAAAAATTGCCATTGTATTAGACTAGGCATTTACCTTGTGTTGTTGAAAATGTTTCAATAGTTTCTGTTTTCATCTTTGCCACAAGGTGAACAATGTCTATATGCGTACAATTTGTGTACCATGCTATTCATTGTTTTAGCTCGGCTTCTTTCATATTTGCTGCGAGACGTTAATACTTAACTATTTATCTAGTCTGGACTATGGGCATATATTCTGGTTTATTCCAAGTTGCATATATTATTGTGATGAGTCAATGTGAATGTGCTCGTTGAGATGCGACCTCCGCCAGAGAGGCACTATCCACCTGGTGGTGCTCTCCGTGGTCCTGAATCAATAGTTAGACTGCTCAGTCTGTTTTAATGCACATCTTGGGGTTCCCACAGGTTAACATGACTATTCCGGGGGGGTTTATCTCTATAGTTGGTTCAAATCAAGGCTCTATCACATCCAGCTGTGATTGGGAGTCCCATAGGGCTGGCAACAATTGGACCTGCGTCGTCCAGGCCGTCATTGTATATAGGAATTTGTTCTTAACTGACTTGCTTAGTTAAATAAAGGTTACACACACTCGACCAAAAGGTTATGTTGGTATGTCCCCAACACCAGTCAAACATAATCAAAACCTATTTCACATACTTGCTGTGCTGTTCTCGCTGTTCAGTCATTTCATTCTCAACCAGGATTTCTATGGCACGCCGTTTGGGTCATTGCGTGTCAAAAAAGATACATCAAATAACACTATTTGACATATCAAACAACACAACAATCCAATTCAGTAGCTATAGTTAGCTAGTCCACAGTGGTGGCCTTTGCGGTTAGCCTTCAAAATAAAAGTATGGCATAATTCTACTATTTGTATGCACTTGCATCAGTCTATTACATACTCTTATTTTGAAGGCAAACTGCAAATTCCACTATTGTGCCTAAGCCTTATTATCTTACTCCCTAGCCAGATGAAGCTAGCTGGCTGCTTTGGGCAACAGGGTTAAGTAGCTGGTTAGCCATTTCCTGAACTGAAGTTCAATTTCAATAGGCGAACAACAAGTGGCTACCTAGCTAATACTTACAAGGATTCCGAAATCATTGCTAAGAATAATGAAAATGACTGCAGTTTCTACTGTTTTCAGGCTGGTTGTATTGGTGCTAACTAGGTACCAAGCTAGAACTAGCTACCAAGCTAAAGCTAGCTACCCCAGAAGTTGCGGTCTAACAAATGATGCTTTATTACCAACGCGGTATTGTAAACACATTGTTCGTGGCCGGTGTTTGCAGACTTTTTGTACAGCTTTGACAGTGCTACTGTATATTTATTTTACAAGCAAAGACCCAAATGGCGTTCCATATTATGTCATGAAGCTAATAGCAGTGCCGCTATTACTGTGCAACTCCGGTAGGGCAAAATCAGAAAAAATATCACACATTGTAGTGTGTACCGATGCTCGACCAGTCGGCGAAAGCCAACATCACCCACGACAGAGAACGGTTGGTTGTCAAGGGCAATGAATTCCATTATCTTGACCGTTAATGGATTTCGGCTTTAAGTTGTCTCGCTAAAATGTTCTTACTCTAACAAATGACTGCTGGACTTGTTGACTGCTCGATCCACTCAGCAGACATTGTGGGCTAGGTTAGGACTGCTGTGGAGCGCAACATTTTACGTTGTGTTGTTATTTTTAACATCAGCTGATACGGATTGGCATTTTTAGCTAATATCGTCCGAGGCAATTAGCCTAGGGGGCTGACCACACACCGCTACAAGCAGTCATTAAAAGTTCAAAGACTTCCCGCCATGCTCTGTCAGAGGGGACTGTGTGTGGTTCTCTCAAGGGAGGAGGAAGCCTGTAATTATGGAGGTTCAACCATTTGCTGGCTGAATAATGCATGGCGTCGGGCAAAAAACAGGAAACTAATGTACATGTTGCTGCTAGTGTCTCAAAACCAGTGCAAAAACAAACAGCCCAGAATATGGAACAGGAAAACAAACACTGTCACTTGGGCAGTGTAGGTGAAGAAGTGCACAAAGCTGTAAAAGTCAGGGGGAAAGTAAGAATGTTCTTTCAAGTGTGTACTATTTGCCCTTACCGATCTGCTTCTCAATGTACGCGGCCTCGTCCGGCGTGGCCCGGGGCAGGATGCCAGGGTCAGTGAAGCTGGTCTGCAGGAGAGAGATGACAGCGAACACAAACAGAACTCCTCCAATCGCTGGGATGAACACAGTCAGGTGCTTCACCAGGAAGGGACAGCTGTGATGACAGGACAAAAGAAAAAAAAAGAACATATTCAGCAACAATTGAAGTGGACTACCTTATGTTAAAACTAAGGTTCTGTTTACACAGGCATCCCAATTCTGATCTTTTGCCCAATTACTGGCAAAAAAGCTGATCTGATCAAGACTAAATAGGCCCCTTTGTGTTTGCAAACTTTCCCGCAAGGGGTGATGTGCACTCAATTTGGTTGCAGAAAACCCTCCCTGCTAATATGTTAACCGCTAGTTACGTATACTGCTAATTACAGATAATATGTGGAGCTCAAATGGTGAGCTTAAGTATTGTTTTATTTTATTTTTTACAATGTATTCCGAACATTACTGAGCATTATCAGCAGAAGATCAGGAGTGCTTCTCCAGAAGAATCACATTCAGCAATACTTAAGAGTTGCTATTCACAATATCCCAACCATAGGGGAAAACACAGGGCATTCAGACAGCCAACATGAATAAAAACTATTTACATGTTGATTACGAGTGCATTTCACACACACACAACTTTTCAATTAGAAAATTGGATTATAAGTACTGTATGAATGTTCTGCTTAATATAATTGTGTCATCGTTGCCACTCAACTGCATTACACTTCAAAAACACGTCAACTAGTTAAATAGCTCTTTGCCGCGCTTCGATGCCAGCCTGTCTATGAGAGTTAGCATTCTAGCTAACAAATGATGCATCTAAAATAGGTATTTTGCAACGAACACAACCAAATATAATCTTAGGGACTGTTCAAGCAATAATCAAAACATTGTAAGCGAATGAGAATGTCAAAATATATATTTTAAAGAGCTTATTTCAGTGGCTGATTATTACATGCTGATTGATGGGCGACTACCCGTGCGCGACGTTTCAGTGGGTACTGAAAATAAATATCAGAATTGGACTGCTTGTGTAAACGCAGTGTAGCCTGCCTTCGTTAAAATTTATTTTTTTCCCCTTTCACCCGGAAACTAAAAGGGGTCAAGATTGAGTGCAGAAACAAACAGGACACCGATTAACCACATTAAGGACTAGTTCTCATTTTCAACATGAGGAACTGAAAATGCTGTCAAACCAGACTGACACACAAATAGTACAATAGAGTTTCTCAACCAACCAGAGGGGATCTGGTTTTAGACAACTCACTTTTTAATCACCACTGTAGCATAGTCTCAGGAAATGCAACGCGTTTCAGTAAAACACTTGCAGGAAGATGTAATAACTTCCTGGTATTAAAACTATTATTCTATTCCAGAATCTGTGTTGTGTTAAAGTGCCAGACACAACCAAACTTACCATGGTTTGTTGAAACCTGTGCCATTGTTTTCTTGGATATGGCAAACATAAGAGAACTTGTACTTACTCAAATACAAAGAACAGTACGGTGGTGACAAGAATGAGGCCGAGGGTGAGTGGCAGGACACCGCTTTGTTGAGCCACGATGAGCCGTCCATCGCAGTAGAAGCGATTCTTTCCGGGGAAAACTTCCCATTTTCTCCGTGCCTTTTCCTCTTCTTCTACAGCTGCGGGTCGCGGAGTTGGAAGTGACAGCGGTTCGATTTGTTGGTATTCGCAATTGTTCATGATTTTCGAAAAAAACGGACTACTTTTATTTCTCCCAGTCTTGGGCCTCCGGAGCAGATTGAGCAGTCACCGATACCTAGTTAGCAAGCTAGATAGATGCCTAATGTAGTTAACAGCCTAGCGCGTTGCCAGGAACATTCACTACAAACATGTTACAGCGCCGGGAAATTAGTGGAGCATGTCGTCATTGACTCAACAACACCACCACCACCAAGCGTATCCACTATCCAGTGTATGAAAATAATGTCCCCAAAATACAGTCATTGAAGAGAACTAGACTTTTAAATGATCCTCCGATCTAGCTAATTACCAGCTGTGTGTGACCCATTTCATCAGCAGACCGCTAAGCTGGTTAACGAGCCCAACACGGATGAGCAGACGAGTGGATAGTAGAGTACATATCACAGCAGGTCTATTGGTACCATACCAGGGGTCTGATACGGACAGTTGTATCCTATATGAGCCCACCAACTCCTACACTTCCAGACAGAAAGTAACGTCACATTTCCCGGTGATGTTGACAGATGAGGGAGTTTTCGTAGCTACGAATCGACGCTAACTAACCGACTGCAGACAGTCTGTTAAACATAAACATTTATCGAAATATGATTTGTTTTGGTCTTGTGCAGTCTATTAAATTCAGGAAAGCGTGCAGGTCAGGTGTACTTATATCGTCTGCTAAATGACTTAAATGTAAATGTAAATGTATGGTCCAGCCCTATGGAGTGAGAATTTACTCCGCCCAAAAGATAAACCCTTTTTAATATGGAGGTTTATGATAGTGTCGAATTACTTGTTTGATCTTAAAAAAGTTTCGTATTGTTCAGGCTGTTAATTGTTCTGATATAAGTGGATGCACGTGGCATTCCAGCAACGTTGAGAAAAACGAGTCCGGTCGGGTGCGTTGGTACATTGAGGTTATCTACTCGTTTGAGTGTCAGAGCAGAATAACTGATGATTTACAAACGCGCAACACCCTTTGAATACAACAGGTGTCCGCAAAAGGTGGTTTAAAAAACGGTATGAAATTGTTGCTAGCAGCACAGTTGGTCACTAACGATCAAGTTAGTATGAACACAGCCCTAAACAGCTCTGCTGGGGCTGGTAAAATCGTCAGAGTGAGGGGTGCTCTCGTTTGTGTCTCGAAGTAGCTTGCAAGCTCGAGTGCGCACTATGGCACTCCAGATGTAATTTACGAACACAACATCTTACTACTTGTGCCTGTTGTTCACACGGGTATCTGCCCTCTGAGGCGCTGGCCAACTGGTGGTAATGATAGCGGAGGACGCGCACACATTGTCTATGGGCTAAAGTGGTCCCACCTGACCTCACTCGCCTTTACTAATTGAGGACCTATATTTCCATTGTTAGAGCGGTCACTGGGCTATCTTGTCAATATAATAGATAACCTTTGGTTATGATTGCTATGAAATGTTTACAGCGTTCATAATTTGCTGGCAAGGAATGAAGTCAATATTTTCGCTTACACCCTTTTCTTTTTATGGTCTATGCTTACACAACGAACGAGGAAACCTTTAGTGGGTTACTTACCAGTATGTGAAAATCAGGTAGTCTACTTTGAATGATCATATTAAAACCATGAACAAGTGACCAAATAATGTCATCGCAAAATTATTTTTTATTAAGCCTAGATATTTAGAAAACGATGTTTCTGCAGTTCCATTAGTTGAATGTTGTTCCTCTGGGGGTGGTGTGGTTGCTGGATGACACGAAGTCTGGAGAATCACCCTGGAGGAGCTGACACACCAAATTCTCAGTGATCTCAGAGGCTACTAGGGATGTGTTTGAACTGGCTGCAGAGGTGCTTGGCGGCTCGCTGAAGAGACTGTTGTTGCTTTTGGCTGGACACGCCAGCTGACCTACCACCCCACTGCTTCTACTAGTGGTCCGGGAAATGCCCAAGTCCATGGAGCTGACCACCCTTTTTTTTTTAGAGAATAAGGGAATAAAAATACAGAACTTTATTAGTCCATCCTGGAAAGGATATTCAAACATGTATCTGAAACCATCAGCCCTTCAGTTGTCATTTCAGTTCCGACGTTTTTCTTCTTACCTCTTGGCAGCCTGAAGAGTACGGAGAGGTCGGATTCTCCTCCTGCTGTCCTCTTGGACAGGCTTATTATCCGTGTGGGTGGGGCGAGGAGGGGGCGTTGGCACCAGTGTGCTGGTATTCCTACCCAGCTTCACAGCAGAAGCTTTGCTTTCCTTTGTATCTGTGGAAAGAAAAATACATCAGGATTTTATGAAATAATATACAGTAGCCTATGGCATCTTTTGCACCAAATTCAATCTAATATGAGGTGTTATGAATATCATACAGGATCGATAAAGGCATTCAGGACTCCTACCCGAGACTGCGTCAACTGGAACCTGAAAAGCTCTATCCAAAGACAAGGAGCTAATGATGGATTTGCTCATCAATGCACACAGCATACTAATTAGCTCCTCCCGTTTCAGTTGGCTCCGTGGCGAGAGCTCGGAGGGAGGCTCAGTAGTGAATCTCCTCTGAACACTCTGTGGCCTACGTAGGTTCTCTGTAAGAGAAGAGATAATTATTTTATTTACAATTAGGAAACATTACATAGTATTAATAGCAAAGAAGGCTGAATTATTTGTTTATTTATGCCTTTTATAATAAAAATAACAAGAATTTAAAAACAGAGAAATTCCTCTGTTGATCTTACCAGGATCCTTTCCTTGCTGGGGACTGGTAGAAGTAGACATTCCTTCTCCTAGTTCTGGGATGGACACCCGCTCACCCGTCAGCTTATGCACAAACTTTTCCACAGTGGTTTGTAGGAGGTTCACGGAGGACCTGGACATTCTAGCCTTGATCTTGATAGGCCGCTTCTGGTTAACATCACTGATTCTGATTGGACCACAGTTTGTGACCGTTGCCCCAGAGACATGAGGAGGATGGCCCCCCTCAGTCACACGTTTAAACATGGTGTCAGAGATAGTCGTGGACATGCAGTCAACTGCCCAGGCGCTGCATGCCTCATCGCCTGTTCCGTGACTCTTAAGTGTCTGCAGAATCTCCATGAAAGCACATTCTACCTCGAGGCAGCTCTCTGCCATCTTCTGCGCTAAGTGCTCTGTGGGCTTGTGAAATGATCCCCCTTTGGTGACAAAACTCCTCAGCTTGGTCACAACGATCTCCAGAACCTCCCTGTAAACATTGTGAATTTTTGACCCACATGAGGTGGCCTGCTGGCTGAGCTCTGGTTGGCTGACGGCCATGGCTCGGACAACGTCCCGAAGGCTAGTCATCGAGCAGGTGGTCTTGCTGCTACCTGAGGCCTCTTTGAGCTTCTCAACCACATTGGAGCTGATGTCCATGGCCACAGCCGAAGCCGCAGCTCGGCTCCCCAGGTTGGTCATTGAGACGCTCTTAGCCCGGGTGCTTGACGACGACCATCTCTTCTTCGGCACGAAGCAAGACTCGGACCTCAGCAGGTTGATGGACAGATGTCCGATGATATCGCTGATGGGTTCAACTGTAGCCTCCTGCAACTTCGTCTTGAAGCGGTCGTCAGTATGTAGGGCATATGTTTGGGTAGGTGCCACCTGTAGATCTCCAGTAGTGGCCATCTTGTGGTCGAGCTTCTCAAGCAGGACCTGGATGACATCACAGAGCAGCAAGCTTTCTTTGGCCTGTCTGCTGTGATCGTTAGCCTGACCCAGCCACCCATGGCGTCTATGGATGGTCTGCAGCACCCACCTGACTACTCTCAGGGCCTTCGGATCAACTGACTTCAGTGATTTCCGATCAGCCCTCTTGGAGATGTAAAGCACAGAGATCTCAGAGTTGTCCTGAGGAGAGTATTGTGACAGAAGAGCTGAGCGTGATCGCCTTCTTGGGGACAGTGGTTTCTGGCCACCCACGGACTCGTAGAGGTCATCGTCATGGTGCATCTTCTGCATGATAATGTTGATAATGCTGTTGGCATAGGGCATTAGCTCCCTGTCTGACAGATCCCCTTCACTGAGCATCAGTGGGTTTTGAGGCCTCGGGGTGCTGGCCTGGCCTCCTAGGAGCTTACCAGATGGGTCAGATGGGAGTTGGACATTGATCTCCTGATTGTGGCCGCTGGACATGCAGCACAGAGACTCACTGCTGGGGCTAGACCCTGGAGTGGCAGAAGAACTGCTTGGCCTGGCCTCAGGGATGGAGGAACTGCTTGGTCTGCCCTCAGAGATGGAGGAACTGCTTGGCCTGACCTCAGGGATGGAGTAACTGCTTGGTCTGGCCTCGGGGATGGAGGGACTGCTTGGCCTGCCCTCAGGGATGGAGGAACTGCTTGGCCTGGCCTCAGGGATGGAGGAACTGCTTGGCCTGGCCTCAGGGATGGAGGAACTGCTTGTTCTGTCCACTGGAGTAGAGGTAAGACCTGGTCTAGATTCTGGGCTTGAGGCAATACACACCGTGGAGTCTGGGCTTGAGGTCATACTTGGCCTGTACTCTGAGAAGATGAACTTGTGGCCCTCCCCAGTCAGAACATCGATCACCTTGAATTGAATACACTTTATTTGATACACATGCATGCATCAGAACACATAAACCGAGCACTGATGGAACAAGTACAGTACATGTCGTCAATAGAATAAACTATGCATAAAAACAAGGGACTGTACAATACATTACCTTGTCTAGGATCTCATCAACCTGGTCCGAGGACAGGGCAGCGCTCTTCAACATGCTGGTCATGGGGAACATCGAAGGACCACCTTCATCATTGTCTGATGATGACTGAAATAGCTCAGGGCTTACGTGGCTGTGTTCACTTTTCTCAGCATGTGCATTCTCAACAGAATCCTTTGCATCCATAGTTTCATTCTTTGCACCAATATTCTCATCCCTGAGTTCTACCTTGCATTCTATTTTCTCATCTATCTTGGCCTCTCTAGCTGTTAGAATAAGCTCAAAGCATCTGTTGTTATTCTCCGATATGGTATTGTCTTGTTCATCTGGGTTCATCTCAGCATTGGCTTCTTCTTCCGTTTTCGTGTCAATGTCCAACCTTTTAGTCAGCTCGACCTCTGTCTCAAAACTAGCCTTTACCTTTGCCTCTTGGGTGTCCCTCTTGTTAACCTCAACTACTTCCTTAATTTTGGTATTTTCCGTTACATCTGCAATAGTCTCCACTTCCCGAACTTCATTCTTGGCAGTTGTACCTGCAATAATTGGCACCTCTGTAAATTCAGTCCTTGCCATCACATCTGCAAGAGTATCCCCTTCCTTAGCCTCCACCTTTTCCATCGTAGTGGCCACCACCTTACTTGCAGTCTTGGGTATCACATCAGCAATAATCTCGACTTTCTTTATCTCCAGTTTAGCCGTTGTATCTTCAATAGTCAGAAGTTGAGTCCTGGCTGTTGTGTCTGCAATAGTCGACACTTCTGTCTTTGCCACTCTATCTGCAACAGTCTCCACCTTCTTACCATTGCTCCCCACTCCCCTGACTCTCCTCTCACCACTACTCTCTCTTGATGCAGCCTCAGTACTCTTGGAGAAACTCTCAGTCTTTTCCTCAGGACTCATGTTTCTCACCCTTCTTCTGTGCCTGTTGTTCCTCTCGGTCTCTAGTTTATCTACGGCTCCCCTTATCACCTCCTGAATAACGGCCTCGACCTTCACCAGCAGGTCGGTTCCTAAAGACCCCAGACTGGATCCAGAAGATTCCAAATGGGTTCCAGCAGATTCAAAACTGGTTCCTGAAGACCTCAAGCACAGAGGACTTGTCTCCAAAGGCGAGGATTGGTTTTCAGAAGGGCTTGGGCTACTGGAGGCAGCCTGGTCCACTGAGAGAGATGCCTCTCCCTCAGTTTCTCTCTCAGACTCTCGATCAGCCTCTTCAGGAAAGCTCACGGTCAATGTCCTCTGTCTGATGACTCCGGTGGTAGGTTTGAACGGCATGATGGGAGGTGTAGGCGTAGGGCTGGACAGCCCTATCTGAGGGGAGGAGGACTGCAGGCTAGTGCTGAAGGAGGATGTCCGGTAGTAGTCCGAGGAGGAGGGGCTGCTGTAGGTGGGTACGTCGCTGCTGGGTATGTCACTGGAGCTGACGGAGCCTGTTAGGCGCTCATACTCGAAGGCCATGATGGCTGGGATGAGGATCCCGTTGACCTCCTCCACTACGGTCACCACCACACTGTGTATGATGGTGTGTAGGTCCTCAGTGGTGATCTATGTGGAGAGCATGGCATGAACAATCAATACACAAGACCCATTCAAACTTCGTTCAGACTGGGCCCGGGCCACATTCAGACTGTATTTCCAGTAGACGTGAATGACAGTTATATTTGATATTGATACCTAGATGTTCTTATTTACTTGACTTAACAAGTGACTAATAATGCATGTGGCAGAATGAATATAAATCAAAAACTCACAGTTCCTTTAAAATGCTCCTTCAGTAGCCTCTGTTCTCTGTGGTGGGAAACATACAAATTCACTGCAGCAACACTATACACAGCCTTTCCATTTATAGTGAACAAAATACATTTTTTTTAAAATGGACTGAACCACAGCTTTTACAGATAAAACTCACTGGACCATATATGTCAATTAATCAATTGCGGAATATCTATACAGCACATTCCATACATTTAAAAGCAAATATTTACAAATGTTTGAAAGTGCAGACTTACATTTCAGACAGTTGCTGGGTGATGGACTGAAGGGAGCCAGCTTGTCCAATCAGACTGCTACAGGTCACCAAGGTGGAGGAGACAGAGTCAACCAGCCCTGGTCCCTCAGCAACTACAAGACATGAACAAAACACTCTTTATACCATACACATAAAGTATAGAATGAGTTAGTTAAAAGTCACATAAGAAATGATGATTGGTTTTCACTCTATATTGAAGATACAGTTAAAATTCTGTTATAGAGGCCTGGGTGGCGCAGTGGTTAAGGGCGCTGTACTGCAGCGCCAGCTGTGCCACCAGAGACTCTGGGTTCGCGCCCAGGCTCTGTCATAACCGGCCGCGACCGGGAAGTCCGTGGGGCGACGCACAATTGGCCTAGTGTCGTCCGGGTTAGCGAGGGTTTGGCCGGTAGGGAAATCCTTGTCTCATCGCGCACCAGCGACTCCTGTGGCGGGCCGGGCACAGTGCGCGCTAACCAAGGTCGCTAGGTGCACGGTGTTTCCTCCGACACATTGGTGCGGTTGGCTTCCGGGTTGGATGCGCGCTGTGTTAAGAAGCAGTGTGGCATGGTTGGGTTGTGTATCGGAGGACGCATGACTTTCAACCTTCGTCTCTCCCGAGCCCGTACGGTAGTTGTAGCGATGAGACAAGATAGTAGCTACTAAACAATTGGATACAATGAAATTGGGGGGGGAAAAGGGAGAAAAAATCAAATAAAAAATAATAAAACTGTCATGTTATAAACAAATGGTCCCCCAAGTTTTATCATTGGAATGTGATACAAAACGGGGCAATGGTGTGCTTTAGGACCATGTGGACGCCTCCGAGCGGTCGGGCAGGCTGTTTGGAGAGTTTATCCAACCGGATACAGAAAAGATGTCCGCCCCACTTCGAAAAACCAAAGTTGCACCCCTGAATCTCAGTGTGGCGTTTCATAGTAATGCTGATTTAAAACAGGAAATCACCGGGAAGATGAGAGGAATCCTAGCCTTCTACTTACAGAGGTTGTGGGCAGAGATGATGGACTTCTGATTCACTGCTTCGACCATGTTGTGACACAGAGCCGAGAGTTTCTATAAACACATATACGACGTTTCATAAGTAAGATGTTAACCACATACAAATGACAGCCTATTCACTACGTAGTGCCCTAGTTTGGATCAAAAATAAATCACCTCCACTACAAGTGATGAATTAAGATTCTTACTCTCGTTACGTCACATTTCTGTTCCACTGGAGAAGGTAAGGAGTGATGATCAGAGGGGTCGACTGAGGAGGGATAAAAACAAAGACTAAACATCAAAGCTTCTCTTACTGGCTAAATTCCTTTACAAAGAGCTTATGTATTGCCCCATACTTCAGGACTTGGCTGTCTGTTCAAAGCAAACATCAGTATGAAAGTCTCACATTGGTTGTTGTCAGGATTTGATACCGATATCAGGATGTTGTCCATGCTCTCTAGGTTGTCTTGTGAATCTGTCTTGGTTGGAGAATCTTTCTTCCTGCCTTTGAGACGTCTCTTCTGTTGTCTCTCCCGTTTCTAGGAGCAAGTGATCAAAACAATACCATTTTGAGTTGCGATCCATGTATTTTGTTTCTGTCGGGGGAGTCATTGATGCTTTTTGCCACAAAACACACGGGCTTCTCCCACTGCATGCTCTTAGACCAGGGCTGTCCTTTAAGCTGCACGTTCAACTAGTAAGTGTGGTGTGAGTACGACTAAAGAGAGTTGAAACACAATGTTAAAACCCAAAGCCATACCATTTTCTCTTTTTCCTGTTGGCTTGTGACCCAACGTTGCTCCAGCCTCATCTCCCTCTTCACCTCCTTGCTGACCTCCTGCAGCAACGCACGGCCCTTAGCATTCCACAACTAAGACCAAGGAGAGGGTTCTCAAGTCAGTGGCTGAATATGAATGTACCAAAAGTTATTTTTAATTTTCTGTTACAAAATACTACAGTATATCAGAACTTTATTTCACCTGTCCAGTGGAATATAGAGATGTATATTCACTTTTATGTATTGCTTTCATGACTGACACTGATTCCCCCGCAGCCATTCTAGTTGGCCTCATAACAATAATCCTCATGTTTGATTTGATATCTTACCAGTTCCGACCTGCAGGTGGGGCTGGAGCAGCAGTCTAGATCTACCATGTTGCCCGCCATAGCAATACTGGGCAGTCTAGCAAGATAACAGTCCTCCTCCAGCCCATACTTGGAAGGGAACTTTCTAAAGGGGTTTTTCACACATCAAAGCACCGGATAAGTAAGCATTTTTCTCCATGTACAGCCACATTCACCATAGCTCCCATAACAAATCAATGAAGACAACTTCCATGGGGCATTTTTTTCTTGCTAAGTTTTTGGTATTATAAGACACACATACAATACTTGTTTTGCACTTCATTTCTTCATCTTAATCATATTATTCTCATCAGGTACTATGCCGGCACCTTTCATGTCTTGTGTCTATACAGTAACAGTCCCTTAGTAGCCTGTCAGCCAACCTGTCTGTGTCCTCTCTGTCTCACCTGGCCCTTTTGGACTGCTGTCTCTTCCTGAAGAGGCTCCTTCCCCTGTGCAGTAACCACTCTGTGACATCAGATAGAGTCACGTGTTCAGGGATCTGACCCTGCTGCTGGAGGGTCAGGAACTTACGCACGGACTCTTTCTGGGATTACAGAGAAAAACATTTAAACATGTAACTTGCGCAACAGTTCTTCTAACACCGGGAAGGGAAGGATCATGTCACTGAAACTGCCGTCGACGACGACATGGCTAGAATGTGTCTCTTTCTTTCACTCTCTCTACCTTCTCCCTCTCAAAGCCCTGGTATCTGGAATCTGAACTCGCCCTGACCTACCTGTTCAGTCCTGAATCTCCGACCCCAGTCCAACTCCACATCCGCCAGGTGATCTCTATAGCGGTTCAACTCTTTGACTGAACAGATAATCTGAAGAATGGGAAATAAGGTGTCGAGACCATAGAATTAGACTACATACAGTACCAGTCAAAAGTTTGGACACACCTACTCATTCCAGGTTTTTTAAATATATTTTTTAACACATTGTAGAATAATAGTGAAGACATCAAAACTATGAAATAACACGTATAGAATCATGTAGTAACCAAACATGTGTATTTGAGATTCTTCAAAGTAGCCTTGATGACAGCTTTGCACACTCTTGGCATTCTCTCAACCAGCTTCATGATGTAGTCACCTGGAATTGCAGCCCAAATAAATGCTTCACAGAGTTCAAGCCACAGACACATCTCAACATCAACTGTTCAGAGGAGACTGTGTGAATCAGACCTTCATGGTCGAATTGCTGCAAAGAAACCACTACTAAAGGACACCAATAAGATGAAGAGACTTTCTTGGGCCAAGAAACACGAGCAATGGACATTAAACCAGCGGAATTCAAAGCACACTTAACCAGCATGGCTACCACAGCATTCTGCAGCAATACCCTGTCTCATCTGGTTTGAATTCTAAGAGTGTGCAAAGCTGTCACCAAGGCAAAGGGGTGGCTACTTTGAAAAATCTAAAATATATTTTGATTTGTGTAACGCTTATTTGGTTACTACGTGATTCCATATGTGTTATTTCATAGTTTTGATGTCTTCACTATTATTCTACAATGTAGAAAAGTAGTACAAATAAAGAAAAACCCTTGAATGAGTATGTGTGTCCAAACTTTTGACAGGTAGTGTACCTGGTAGAGACATGGATGGGTCTAAGGGTAAGGACTTCTATTTAGGATGACTTTATTTTTCCTGAGGGCTGGTATATTGTGGTGTCAGTACTATCCAAGTGCGCCAAAACTCTTCCAATCACACCAAACATTATGATACAGTTCGTAAAAGGAATCAACAGGGCTCATTGTGAAAGGCTGAAAGCTCACTGACTTTCTCATCCTTGGTGATGAAGCCCAGGTTAAGGAGGCGTTGGTGGATGTCTTTGCGGTGCAGGTACTTCCTGAGGTTGGGGTCATGGAGACTGCTGTACTCAGAGCTCAACAGGTAGCCGTTGGGGTCCGTGAGGTCAAAGTCACTCTTCGGCTGGAACAACTGAAATGATGACATGACGAGTGATGTGTTTCTCTGATCTTTCTCCCAGTTAAGTGGAATTGGAGCGATCTCATCAATAGTAGGCTATTTCATGAGTCTAGGCATTGGTTGTAAAACATGCAGATACACAGGAAATGATGGCTTGAACCCTTTACAATTTTCAAGCTTATTTTAATAATAGATATAGTGCTGCTTACCCTGGTGCTTAGTGGTGCTAACAGTAGCGCTTAGTGCTGCTTACCCTCTCACAGAGCCGGGTTGTGTGGTAGACATTGGGCACCCCAGAAACAACAGGGATCTTTCCTCGGATGGGCAGGTCCAGAGGGTGAGGGTTGGTCTGCTTACCAGCACCCTGCAGTGGATACCAAACCACTCAATCAATAATGTAGCATATAGGATAAGAAGGCAGCTGACCATGAAGACAGTTTTTCTTTACTGGGGTTTCATTTGTACAGTAGTACATCCAAAGTGACACTACTTTTATTGATGAAACTAAACACACTGTATAAATGAAACTAAAGACACTGTACAAATGCCATGGTCTCATCTGACCTAATTAGAAATCAGAAAGTGACAAAAAAAAGCAGTTGAATATTGAATAAATAACTATAGCAGCTGAAATATAACTGTCTTTATAGAAAATAGCCTACATACCATATGTTCCATATTGATCAAATTCAAATTCTCATTCTGGTGAAGAAAACTGGATAATTTCCAGTGTCATTATTATATGAAATATAAAAATGTTAGGGTATAAAATGAACAGACAGTACAAGAATCGGAGTTGCAATTCTAGAACCCTCATCATCACCTGGTACGCCATAAACCCCAACTATGACGTCATAGTAGAACTGGCTGGGTTCGTTGGACACAGCAGCCGACCGTGTAGGCTGTCATATAAAAACCTTCCCACGGGCGCCTGCCGATAAAAACGGATCTACAAAGGACCTTGCATCATAAATAACTACTCGTTATTACTTTCACATCTGTCAGTCAGTCACAATTGACCCATGATACAGGTTTTGATACCTCTTGAACACGGCCGTTCTGTTGTTGTTGTTGTGTGATCTGAGCGGCACTGCCACCAAATGATCGCTAGAGGGTGTTGTTACATGCTAAACAACTCGCTAGCTATTTCCCCTAATGCATAATAATGTACTGGTTTTCACGTTGACAGCAGCGTGTACAATGACTACTCTCGTTAGCCGCGTTCACACTGCCCGTTAGCCCAGGGCTAAGCGCTTTTTATCCCGGGGCTAAGCGATTGTTCACACCCTAAAGTGGGTTAGCACCAACCTTAGCCCAGGACTAGCAGGGCCTGCTCCAGTCCTTAATCTGAGGTACCCGGAACACATTGAGAAAACAAGTGTCAAACACAACGTGGCAGCGCAGTAAACAGCCAAGTAGCCTGCTGTCTGGTGGTGAAACGGACAGCACTCTCCATGGGGCTGATTCATTCAAAGCGTATACCTACACTTGAGTATAGCTACGGGACTTACAAGGCCGAATTTCTTATAGCCTCATATTCTAGACATCAATGAACAGCAACATTTTTAGATGGCACTGCAGTCAGAACACCCGCCATATGCATATGCACACACAGTCAGCTGTGGGGTTTACAATAATTTCATATCATTTTCAAGACATCAATGCAGAACAAATATCACAATATCAGAATATAACTTCAAATAAAATGAATTACTGTGGACTACAGCAGAACACACATATGAGAATATATCGTCCTCCCGACTAGGTGAAAATATGAAGCACATGTTCAGATTACCTTCACGGTACAGACCAAGTTTGTAAAGGAAAATAATTTTCCTACCTTAGTTTTCTGAACCTCCTACAATGACTCTCCCCATGTCATGTCCATTCAACTCCTGAAAGTCAATGTCTTGCTCAAAGCCAAGTCTGTTGTGAAGAGTGGCTGTAGTGTCTATTTTTTTTTTTTTCATTTCGAGGGTTAACTGTAACCTGGGTGTCCTCTTTAGCCTTGTTTACTGGGCTTGTTGCCACCAAATGCACATTGGTTCGGGGCATGTTACAAATCTGAGGGCTCTTTGATGTTTAAAAATGATTTTTTTACGTCTGAGGCAAAGGATGTTAATTTACTGTACAACTCACCCACTCTTTTGCTAGCTGAATCCCTCCTGTCGTTTCTAGACCCAACCTCCCTACCCCTTTGCATGTTGTACAGCCCAATTTATTTATTCTGCATGACAAACCAGGGGTTATACGTCTGCTGGTTCTTGAAATACAAATTGCACCTGCTCCGAGCTCCCCGTCTCCCTCTCCCGCTGAGTCTGACTCACTAGTAGGTCTACTAGCTAGTGGAGGTGCCGGTGGTGATGCTGAACTGGCGGGATTAGCAACGCTGCTAGCTCAGGCATCACCATCAGGAACAGTTTGCCCCTCACTCCTCTCCCCCGGCACTGACAGTTCGATTGCCTTTTCTTATCCATTTTTTATTTGGCTTTGCCACGATTCAAATTCAGTAGGGAGACGACTAGCCTAGGCTACCTAACGTGATTACTTAGGAACCTCTTCAAAGCTGACCAACACTACCAAGACCTGTGTCAAGATCAGTTACTTACTCCATCGGCCTCCCCATAACCTCTATGTACAAATAAGAGAGCAGGTCTGGAATCAGTGTGGCGGGATAGGATGATTACACCGATCACCGTGCTTTTACATTATGGTCTTTCTGGGGGGCGGGAAAAATAACGAGGTGGCAATGCTAATGATTTACAGTGCGAACAGGGAAACAATTAATTTATAATGCCGCGAGAGGTACCGGATGATATTCAGCTCCGTCCTGCTCCCAGAAACATGGGGCCAAAACAGGCTGTGAAACCTCAATAACACCGCAATAACTCACTGACCAATCACAAACGCTGCTGCACTGTCACTTACTTTACACATGCTTGTGCTGCCTGTATTAATGCGTTCCGCTAGTTATTTTGATAAGTACATGTAACCATTTAATCCTTCCATTTGAGGACAAAAAAAACAAAATACTTGCACCCTGCAAAAACATTGGTTGCTGTGCCTAACAAAAATGGTTGCTATGCAGCAAGCCAACGTCTTCTCACTTAACCAACTGAAGCTACAAACTCTACAGCTGGAAGGGCAGAAAACGCCCAATTTTCGTCTGTTTTCATAGCTTTTTTATTTACAATTAATTGGCTATATCCATGATTTCGCCTGGATCAGAAAAGTTGATGTCTCGTTTGTGTACAGCATTCTCTGTAAAAGAGCAAGATCGAATTTCAAAAGTGAACGTTGTCTGCAAGGTCATTTTCCGCTAAGACAGAACTGCCAAAGGTGATGGAATTGCAATCTACTGTAGAGATAGTCTGCAGAGTTCTGTCTACTATCCAGGTCTGTGCCCAAACAGTTCTACTACGAGCTTCTACTTTTAAAAATCCACCTTACCAGAAATAAGTGTCTCACTGTTGCCATTTGTTATAGACCCTCCTCAGCCCCCAGCTGTGCCCTGGACACCATATGTGAATGACTTGCCCCCCATTTATCTTCAGAGTTTGTATTGTTAGGTGACCTAAACTGGGATATGCTTAACACACAGGCCGTCCAACAATCTAAACTAGATGCCCTCAATCTCACCCAAATGATCATGGAACCTACCAGGTACAACCTCACATCCGTAAACACGGCACCCTCATAGATATCATTCTAACCAACTTGCCCTCCAAATACACCTCTGCTGTCTTCAACCAAGATCTCAGAGATCACTGCCTCATTGCCTGCTTCCATAATGCGTCTGAGGTCAAACGACCACCCCTCACCACTGTCAAACTCTCCCTAAAACACTTCAGCGAGCAGGCCTTTCTAATCCACCTGGCCCGGATATCCTGGAAGGACGTTAACCTCATTCCGTCAGGAGAGGATGTCTAGTTATTATTTAAAAGTGCTTTCCTCACCATCTTAAATAAGCATGCCCCATTCAAAAAATGTAGAACCAGGAACAGATATAGCCCCTGGATCACTCCAGACCTGACTGCCCTTGACCAGCACAAAAACACCCTGTGGCGTTCTGCATTAGCATCGAATAGCCCCCCTGATATGCAACTTTTCAGGGAAGTTAGCAACAAATATACACAGGCAGTTAGGAAAGCTAAGGCTAGCTTTTTCAAGCAAAAGATTGCATCCTGTAGCACAAACTCAAAAAAGTTCTGGGACACTGTAAAGTCCATGGAGAATAATAAAGAGCACCTCCTCCCAGCTGCCCACTGCACTGAGACTATCGTTGCCACCGATAAATCCACAATGATTGAGAATTTCAATAAGCATTTTTCTATGGCTGGCCATGCTTTCCACCTGGCTACTCCTACCCCGGTCAATGGCCCTGCACTCCCCACAGCAACTCGACCAAGCCTCCCTATTTCTCCTTCACCCAAATCCAGATAGCTGATGTTCTGAAAGAGCTGCAAAATTTGGACCCCTACAAATCAGCTGGGCTAGACAATCTGGACCCTCTCTAAAATTATCCACTGCAATTGTTGCAACCCTTATTACTAGCCTGTTCAACCTCTCTTTCGTATTGTCTGATATCCCCAGATTGGAAAGCTGCCGAGGTCGTCCACCTCTTCAAAGGGGGTGACACTAGACCCAAACTGTTACAGACCTATATCTATCCTACCCTGCCTTTCTAAAGTCTTCGAAAGCCAAGTTAACAAACAGATTACCGACCATTTCGAATCCCATCATACCTTCTCCGCTATGCAATCTGGTTTCAGAGCTGGTCATGGGTGCACCTCAGCCACGCTCAATGTCCTAAACGATATCATAACCGCCATTGATAAAAGACAATACTGTGCAGCCGTATTCATCGACCTGGCCAAGGCTTTCAACTCTGTCAATCACCACATCCTCATCGGCACTCGATAGCCTTGGTTTCTCAAATGACTGCCTCGCCTGGTTCACCAACTACTTCTCAGATAGACTTCAGTGTGTCAAATTGTAGGGCCTGTTGTCCGGACCTCTGGGAGTCTCTATGGGGGTGTCACAGGATTCAGTTCTCAGGCCGACTCTTCTCTGTATATATCAACGATGTCACTCTTGCTGCTGGTGATTCTCTGATCCACCTCTACACAGATGACACCTTTCTGTATATTTCTGGCCTCTCTTTGGACACTGTGTTAACAAATCTCCTGACGAGCTTCAATGCCATACAACTCTCCTTCCGTGGCCTCCAACTGCTCTTAAATGCAAGTAAAACTAAATGCATGCTCTTCAACCGATCACTGCCCGCACCTGCCTGAGCATTCCTGGTCTGCGGTTGTGAGGCCGTTTGGACGTACTGCAAAATTCTCTAAAACAACTTGAGGCAGCTTATGGTAGAACCATGAACATTCAATACTCTGGCAACAGCTCTGGTGGACCTTCCTGCAGTCAGAATGTCAATTGCCCGCTCCATCAAACTTGAGACATCTGTGACAAAACTGCACATTTTAGAACGTCCTTTTATTATCCCAGCACAAACTGCACCTATGTAATTATCATGCTGTTTAATCAGCTTCTTGATATGGGTTATCTTGGCAAAGGAGAAATGCTCACTAACAGGGATGTAAACAAATTTGTGCTTAAGCTTTTTGTGCGTATGGAACATTTCTGGGATCTTTTATTTCAGCTCATGAAACATGGGATCAACACTTTACATGTTGCATTTATACTTTTGTTCCGTGTACAAACGAACATGACACTTGAGGCTCTGTGTGATATGTGGGAACATGTTTATTTCAACATTATAAAGAACTTTTAAACAATGGCAACACTGCCATGTTGCACGAAGCCCTGCTGTTGGAAAAACCATGAGTGTCCACACCTCCCTCGATGTTCATCTGGATGGACATTTAAGCAACACATGCTCTATGGTACTCTAACATGAATGACCCAGATTTGAGGTAGCTAACAAAGCATTCGAGTTGAAGGCAAATAACACTGACTGTATGTACAGTTGTATGCTCAATATCATAACACTGTCAGAAACCTCCAGGAGAAGATGTCCTATACATGTCAGAGAAATCAGTTGTATTGGAAGAATATATGTGTCAACTTGACTACATCCACAAGACGTAATGGCAAAACGTTTACCGAAACGAGTGTTTCAGTTCAGCTCGTTCCTGCCTGGTTTCAGCCCGTTTGCGTCCGTTTGGTTCCTTGTGAATACACCCTTGGTGGTATGACTGCAGCTCCACCAATAACAGACGCCTTCAAAAGCCCATAATAAATAAATCCATCAAACGTCTTACGAAGATTTAATGTACATTTATTCTTAACACATGGAACATATAGTATAAAGATTTCATACTGAAGAAATTATATTCATTAAGCCAAAAGAAAAGGGGGAAAAAAATGTGAATTTACATCAAGTCTTTAGCTACATTGTCTGAAATACAAATATGCAGAATCCATATCAGTGGAAAAACAAAATTCAAAACGGTTTATTTCTTCATCAGGGGTCTTGCTTTGTTGTTTATGTAGGGGCTGAAATGGAACTGTAGCAGACGTGGTTTCAGTCATGGTAGACTCAGTGGTACTGGAGACAAATTGATCTGTGTGTGTCGCAGGGGTGTGTGTGGGGGTGCGGGGGGGGCATTGCGAGGGAGTCGCAGCAGCGGAGTCCCTGTAGCGAGAGACAGGTGGGTGGGTCGGGGGTGAGGGGTCAAAAGGTTAGGTAATCCCATGGCGAATTTCCACTTGAGTGTAACCTTAATTCGTCGAAGATTAAAAACAGAAGGGTTCGAGAGAAAGGGAGAGGTGTAATGTACAACATCATATATACACTGCAGTCGGGACAGCAGAGGAGCAGTCCTAAGAGGTGGCTTCTTTCATAAGGGTCAAGTCATACAATCGAGGGACAGAGAAGAGGTCGGGGTGTTGTAAGGTTCACGATACTTTGGGGGGAAAGCCTTGTGGCATCTCTCTCAGTTCAACATTTAACTGAAATAATTTTCAAAAGCGACAGCTTGCTGCCAAGCCAGCGTATCTCAGTGAGAAACAGTATCATTACAGTATGTTTACAGTTGTTTTTAAGGTGTACAGCAAAAAAGTCCTACAATCTACTGCACAGGCCTCCCTGTTGAAGACGTGTCTGTCTGTTCACAGCTGATAACCTGGGTCATGTAGGGCTGAGTCTATACAGCAGTATACCAAACCAAACCAGTTCAGGAGTCTGTTTCACCGTACATGAACTAGAAACAGGTTTTTCCCCGTCCATGCCCGCCTTGCTCACCCCCCTGCCAAACCCAAGGGAGGAGAACCTGGGTATATACCCCAAAACTCACTAGAAACGAGACAGCAATTTTGGTTACAGTTATGTTTTCTTCTATATTTTCATTAAAAAAAGTTGTTTGCCGCAGGGCAGCTTCCACCCTCCCTCCCGACCCTACATCCATCCCAGGGTCCCATCTGATCGGTCTTATCACGTCAGTTTCCGTATTCCACAATGTTTAACTCCACCGCTACTTAAATCCGTCCTTTAGTGAGAACCAGGGGATAGAAAGGGTAGACAGTGGAATCCGAGGTGATTTTGCATAAATTAAAAAAAGGACAGTCAGTTTTGCTCTTAGTTCTCTCTTCCACTCACACTCAACAGACACACACAAAAAGAAAAGGGGGGGGGGGGGGGAATGGGGCAGGGGACAGAAAGAGAAAGCGAAGCTGAAGCCCCCACGGCTGTCATGACTGGCCAATCAGAAAGAGTACGTCACAGATCACATGGGACACCAGAGAGGTCATGAGTGGTGAGACAGAGATGTCCAGTAGGCGGGACTCGTACAGGGTGAACTCTGAGTGGTTCTCCTCCACCTTAGCCATGGCGTGCAGGGCGCGGGCCGCTCGCCGCATCATGTCTACGCTAGTGGGCTCAAAGTGCGCCCCCTGTAGGTGCATCAGGGAACTCTGGCTCTGCTGGTACTGCGTGGCTGCTAGACTGTCCTCCAGGAAGCCCAGGAGGTTACCTACGCTGGCCTTCTGCATGGCGATGGCCCTGGCCGCCATGCTGTCCCCCTGGGCCAGGTTGGCCAGTAAGACCACAGACATCTCCCTGCAGACAGCCACCTTCCTCTCCCCGACCAGACGCACCAGCGTCCCGTACAGCTTCTCCAGCCGGCTGAATGGAGGCGTGGCCAGGATAAGGTCCACGTTGTTGTCCTGGATGCTCAGCTTGCTGAGGGTCTCCAGCACCAGTCTCTGGGGGGATAGGGCCCCGTGGGGCCCCAGCATGGGGAAGGGGTCCAGGGCCTCGGCCGAAGGACAAACAGCCCAATGAAGCAGGCCGTCCAGCAGGGGCAGACAGATGCTCTCTGGGTAGATGGACAAGTCCAACTGGCCAGAGATGTTAGCCAGAGTGACCAGGCAGTTCTCCCTGAGGACCTCCAGACAGTCCCACCACCACTCGTCCCTCTCACAGCTCATCCTCTCGTCCTCGTCCTCCTCCTTCTCGTAGGTGACGGGGGCCTGTTTCCTCTCTGGGTGACGGTGGTGGAGCAGGACCAGACGGCCCAGCAGCAGTAGCAGCCCTGGGTGTTTGGACATCTCTAGGTCGTTGCCGGGAATGAAAGACAGCGAGCGGACGATGTTGGAGACGCAGACACAGCGGCGAGCCAGGGCGTCCTGCCAGTCCGACACCGTGCTCAGCGCGGTCTCGTCCTTGCTGTGAGGCTCGTCCTCCAGGATGGTGATGTTGCGTCGGCTCTGCTGCGCCTGGCGGAGGGAGTACAGGAACTGTCCCCTGTTCTCCTTCTGCTCCTCGGCTGCTCCTCGCACCGCCTCCTCAGTCACCGAGCCCTGCCGGGCCGACAGGACGTCGTCGATGGTGGCGGTGACCGGGGCGGGCGTGGTTGGGGTGGAGGTCTTGGTGGTCTGATCTTCCTTGCCAGGCTTAGTAGTCTCCTCTGGGTTCTCTGACACCGTCGGGGGCACGGCGACCTTTCTACTCTCGGTGGTCGATGGCAGCACCTGCTTCCTCTGCTTGAGGAGGTCGGACCGGCTCTCGAAGTGTGTCTGGATGTGTTCCGTGGTGTCCCCCCCGCCGATGCTCCAGTGGATCAGTCCGCTGTCAAAGCTCTGCCGCCGGCCTAGCTTACTGGAACGGCCCCCAGGGAAGGGGTCTTTCTTACGCACCATCTTGATGGGCAGCTTGTCGAACTTACTGGCCTGTTTGGGTTTCTCCTGTAGGAGGCTGAGGTTCTGGGGGGGCGAGGAGGTGGAAGAAGACTCCCCTCCTTCCCTCTCATCCTCCTCCTCCTCCTCCACTGTCGACTTCTCAGGCGTGGATTTCTCCTCTTCCTCCTCCTTTTTCACCTGGACCTGCTGCGACGAGGTGGTGGTGTCTGCGTTGCTCTTCCTCTCGTCGTCATCCTCTTCATCCTCCTCCTCCTCCATGTCCTCCTGCTCGGGCAGCTCTTCGTCAGACCAGTCCTCGTCGGCAGCATGCGGGTCGGTAAGCGTCCGCTGGCCAGGGTCTCCCACCTCATACTCCTTCAGGATGCCGAAGATCTGGATGAGGCAGCGTCTGAAATACTCCACAACCAGCTCCAGGAACCCAGGCAGCTGAGAGGAGACAGGATGTAGTTAGACGTCTGTCAAATTAATCACGCATGAATCCTTTATACAGAGACGTGATCGAGACAAACTAGAAAATCTGAACAGAGGATAATGTCAAGACGATACATATTGACATGTTGGAGTTAATTACAATGCTTCTTAGAGATGGTTACTGTGTCATCTGGTAAGACACAGACTTCATTATGGGTGTTCAATCAATCTAACGCCTGTGGGAACTCGCCTGGCAAAGGTTGAAGGTAGAAATGCTGTTGTCATCGTAGAGTAAAATATTAATGGTGTCCAAGGCCCACGTGCTCTCTGCTAGTAAGCCTGACTTCAGAGACATCATCACTCTCCAGGCCTCTGGGGTGCCTGAGGGAACAGAAATGACAGCAGTGACTGACACAGGATGATGGTACTACGTCACTACAATCACATACCTTGAAAAGGACACATTTAGGAGCAATGTTCCCTCTGAGCTGCCGCGCAGAAGAAATGCCAGGCCGCTCACAGGCGCAAGAGATTGACATTCACAGAGTTCGCCCCATTAGTTTGCACTATATAGATACTTTTTATCTGTGATGGAATCAACATTATATCCGCCCCTTTTCAATGCAACAAAACAAATCCAACTTTGCAAGATTGAGTCTGTGATTTTGTTGTAGACAGAGCCAGAGTGCAACAAAGTAGAATTTGGGTGGGAAGCCCACGAGGGGTTTTTCAATCACCCGCAACTGAACGAATGCACTTTTTCTATTTCAGATCAGAATATTAGTATAGATCAGCAATGGAGAGTTACTGCTTCCAACAGGAGCACAAAACGTGTCGGCCACATTTCAAGCGGGTATTGAAAAGTGATTCAGGTATAAAGTTTAAGTATGAATTAAAGTGGCAGTGTTTTATTTTGAGACAGGCTTGAATATGCAAATAAGACAATAGGCAGAAGGATATCCAACATTATTCAATTCTATGTATGGTAATAATAATTCATTGTATTTTGTAAAGTGGTTTCTTGCATCACAAAACACAATACAATGCAATTCTCAGTCATCTATTTGGCACATGGTGTTACAGACTAAGTAAATAAATATGAATATCAAGCTCTTCATAATGTAGAAATGTTTAAAAGTCTCATGTGATGTAGGCCTGCATTGAACATCACATATAGGCTACTGTAGTCTATATGATAGAAATGAAGAGCTATAACCATGTGCAAATATTATGGGATTTAGTCCATTGGTTTTGTTGGTAGGCCTACATTATGATCAAACAGCCACAACATATTGGCTATTGTCTAAAACTGTAAGGGTGCAGCCTATTGGTTACTGTCTAAAACTGTAAGGCTACAGTCTATTGGCTACTGTCTAAAACTGTAAGGCTACAGTCTATTGGCTACTGCCTAAAACTGTAAGACTACAGTCTATTGGCTACTGCCTAAAACTGTAAGGCTACAGTCTATTGGCTACTGTCTAAAACTGTAAGGCTACAGTCTATTGGCTACTGTCTAAAACTGTAAGAGTGCAGCCTATTGGCTACTGTCTACAACTGTAAGGGTGCAGCCTATTGGCTACTGTCTACAACTGTAAGGGTACAGCCTATTGGCTACTGTCTACAACTGTAAGGGTGCAGCCTATTGGCTACTGTCTACAACTGTATGGGTGCAGTCTATTGGCTACTGTCTACAACTGTAAGTGTACAGTCTATTGGCTACTGTCTACAACTGTAAGGGTGCAGCAAAATACCAGCAACAGTGTGTGAAAACCTTGTGAAGACTTAGAAAACAGTTGACCTCTGTCATTGCCAACAAAGGGTATATAACAAAGTATTGAGAAACTTTTGTTATTGACCAAATACTTATTTTCCACCATAATTTGCAAATAAATTCATTAAAAATCCTACAATGTGATTTTCTGGATTTTTTTCTCTCATTTTGTCTGTCATAGTTGAAGTGTACCTATGATGAAAATTACAGGCCTCTCATCTTTTTAAGTAGGAGAACCTGCACAATTGGTGGCTGACTAAATACTTTTTTGCCCCACTGTAGTCTGTGCAGGGGAACCGGTTAGTTGAGGTAATTTGCACATGCAGGTTATTAAAGTGACTATGCATAGATAATTAACAGAGAGTATCAGAGGTGTAAAAGAGGTGGTGGTGGGGGGTGGGGGCAATGCAAACAGTCTGGGTAGCCATTTGTTTAGCTGTTCAAGAGACTTATGCCTAGAAGCTTTTAAGAAGCCTTTTGGACCTAGACTTGGCACTCCGGTACCGCATGCAGAGAGACCAGTAAACACGCCCTGGAAGTTCCACAAGATCCTCACAACATTCAAGTTTCCTCTCACAATACCTCAAATTTGCTCAGTGCCCCAAATTTCTGTTTTTTAAAGAAACAGTGTAAGTGACTGCTAAACATTGAAAAGTTTTGGGTGAAAACAAATAGCTTTCATACCGATGTCTTTCATGGTGAGTCGTCCTCGGGGTTTGAGGATGGGTTGGGAGGCCTCCACTGACCCTGGGGGGAAGGATATGTCCCGCCTGATGAGGGGGGGCTGCACGGGGGCCTGGCCTATGTGGGACGCGGGCACAGGGGGCCCCGCCTTCTGCATCTTGATGCCTGAGTGCATGTATGGAGACTTGGAGGGGGACGTCCGGCTTTCCATGGGGGCGGGGCTGGACACCTGGGAAATATGATTCTGGGAGCTCTGATAGTTGGACTGCAAGGGTCTGGACATGGGGGGCCCCGAACCCCCCGGCCCGTAGGGGGACTGCCTCTGGCTGGGGTGTCCCGGCCACTGGCTCTCATGGTTCATCCGCTGGTCAGCCCCTGGCATCATCTCCTCAGAGCGGTTCATGCTGTGGTACCCCTGGGGGGGCCCCTGGCCAGGTCCTGGAGGCCCCTGGCGATTCGGGTAGTTGGGGTAACCCATCTCATTGCGTCCCTGCCACATGGGGCCGTCAGGGGCTGCCTGCATAGGGCTGCCCATCATTTGGGGAGGCATGGGGGACTGTTGACCCCCGCTGGAGGGCCCCCGGTCTCGGCCAAAGGGGAAAGGGAACTGGCCCTGGGGGCCAGGTGGTCGGCGGTCAGAGCCGGGGTAGCCTGCGTTGTACTGATTGTACATGTCTTGTTGGCCCTGGGGCCCTGGCTGCTGACCGCTGAAGGGGACATTGTACATCCCATCCCCCTCATGACGCTTGGCTGGGGGACCGTAGGCCCCGTCCACTGGAGGACGCTTGTAGTTCTGAAGACACACAGACACATGGTTAGCATCTCAATATCAAACCAGTGGATGATATATCCAGCACATACATATTGATTATGGATTCAATACATTTCACTACGTTATTGTATTCATACCGTATCAATACAACATCCCACATTCATTTCACTGAGTAAGTTACACCGCTAACTGCAAGTGAACATTTACAAGGCTTCTGAAGCAGATATGGGGACACAAACAGAGCAGGGGACAAAATGCTCTTACGGGTTGTTGCTGTGGAAACATTCCTGGCTGCTGATTGGGGTAGGGGCCACCAGGTGGCGCTCCTTGACCAGGATACTGATTACCATAGGAATCATGACTGAAACACAACATACACAAGGTTAACACTTTGGCAAATGAAATGCAGCAGAAGTTCACTGAAATAAACTACACAGAAAACACAAAATCATAGAAAGCAAATGCTTGATTAGGTAACATGAGCTCACACCAACATCAAAGCCTTCTTGAGAAAAGACAGTAGCGTATTTAACATGTATAAGATCCTGTACGTGACTTAGCCCCGTTTGAGGTACTGACCGTTGCTGCGGTGGGGGTCGGCTAGGGGAGTACATCCCCGAGTCGGCCCCTGAAGGCATCAGGTTGGGCTGGGGGGCCCCAGGACCCATACTGCCATCAGGACCCATCCCTGGCTCCTGTCTCCTGTCATATCCAGGTCCGTAGGGGTACTGTTGTCTCGGACCCATCTGCATGTTGGGGCCTGGGGGGCCTCTGTTGAACTGCCCCTCCATACCACTGTTAGGGCCCGGCCCTGGAGTCATGAATTGCTCTCCAGCTGCAGAGAGTTAGGGTTGAACAGTAAACAGTGTCTCAATATTGTATGGGACAAGTCTGTCTAGACTTAGCAGATGGTTGCACCACGCTCTTAACCAACTGAGCCACACATGATGTACAACGTACTCAGAGTCTTCTCCTTATTTCCAAATAACATCTCTAAAAGCCAGTTAGACCTATCGCTCACCTTTCCTCATGCCACCAAAGGGGTCCTTGTTGGATTCGTAGGGCCCCATGTGACCCATCATCTCCGGGCCTCCCATCCCAGGCTGGTAGCTGTTGGGGGTCATGGAGTTCCGTCTGGCAAATGCTGGGTCACCCCCATCTGCAAACGGGTCCTGCAGCCTACAGGGAGGAGGGGAGAGAGGGAGGGAGGAAGGGAGAGAAGGAGGAAGGAGGAGGGGAGAGAAGGAGGGAGGGAGGAAGGAGGAAGTGAGAGAGGAATGAGGAAGGGAGAGAAGGAGGGAGAGAGGGAGAGAAGGAGGGAGAGAGGGAGGAGGAGGGGAGATAAAGAGGGAGGGAGGAGGACGGGAGAGAGGGAGGGAGGAGGAGGGGAGATAAAGAGGGAGAGAGGGAGGGAGGAGGAGGGGAGATAAAGAGGGAGGAGGGGAGAGGAGGAGGGGAGAGAGGGAAAGAGAGACATTTAGAAAGAGAGAAAAACAGAGTTAATTACCCCAAAAACAAACTAGCTAAATTACATGTTCAATTGTGCTGTTAGTTTTGTTCCCCTTGAATGGAGGGGAAGGAGATTGTTGTCAGGTGTAGTAGAGAGAGAGGATGTTTTCAGACTAGTTGAGTGTGTGGGTACCTGACGGGCATGGGGGGCATCTGGCTGTGAGGGGTGGAGGCTGGCGTGGGGGGCTTCAGGTCTCCCCCCTCCGCCATGGAACTACTGGTGGACTGGGGGGTCTGGGGGCCCTGCAGAGATCCAGACCCAGCTGCAACACACACACGGTCGAGATACACACATTTTAGACACACACACACACACGTCACAGGGCTAATGCCCACGCACAGATTCAGCTGTTATAGAAGATACTCACAGTGGGAGAAAGACGGACCACTTCAGCCGTGTTAAGAGACTAAACCGGATCTCTCCGGTTCCCACGCTACACACAGAGCATGCTTTGGGCATCCATACACACACACAGAGCATGCTTTGGGCATCCATACACACACACAGAGCATGCTTTGGGCATCCATACACACACACAGAGCATGCTTTGGGCATCCATACACACACACACAGAGCATGCTTTGGGCATCCATACACACACACACAGAGCATGCTTTGGGCATCCATACACACACACACAGAGCATGCTTTGGGCATCCATACACACACACACAGAGCATGCTTTGGGCATCCATACACACACACAGAGCATGCTTTGGGCATCCACACACACACACAGAGCATGCTTTGGGCATCCACACACACACACAGAGCATGCTTTGGGCATCCACACACACACACACACACAGAGCATGCTTTGGGCATCCACACACACAGCGGGGCTGAATACTTCACATCTCAGCATGCCTTGCTGCTGGCATCACCACATGGGCCAGTGTGTCTGTGTTGTACGGAGTGTGTGTGTTGTACGGAGTGTGTGTGTTGTATGGAGTGTGTGTGTTGTATGGAGTGTGTGTGTTGTACGGAGTGTGTGTGTTGTACGGAGTGTGTGTGTTGTACGGAGTGTGTGTGTTGTACGGAGTGTGTGTGTTGTACGGAGTGTGTGTGTTGTACGGAGTGTGTGTGTTGTACGGAGTGTGTGTGTTGTACGGAGTGTGTGTGTTGTACGGAGTGTGTGTGTTGTACGGAGTGTGTGTGTTGTACGGAGTGTGTGTGTTGTACGGAGTGTGTGTGTTGTACGGAATGTGTGTGTTTTATGGAGTGGCTCTCGGCTTTAGCCCGGCTCATGCCTTCTCACTATTAGCATGCCTGTCAGATGACTCATGTGTTTTCATTCATACACACACGGTCATTGACAGGTCACAGTTATTCACATTTTCTCACACATTGCAGTGCAAACATCAATCTGCCTGCCCCCCCTCCCTCCCCCGGGGCAGGGACTTCCCTCTACTACAGCTGAAGAGAGTGGGAGGAGGAGGGGGGTGAAAGGGGGGAATCTCAGGAAAGGAGAAAAAAAGACAGCAGGCCGGGGGTGGGGGCGTGTGACTTTACACACACAACCTCTTTTCCCATTCATCATTTTCTGGCTCAGCACAAAGCTCCAGGGAGGGGGAGGGTTGCCTGTGAAGCCGTCGGCCAGGACCCAGACACTAGGCCCTCCAGTAGTAGCAGCGAGTAATGGAGGGAATCAACAAACAACCCCCCAACCCCCCTCCTGTCTTCTTACTATCGAGGGGCTGCCAGCAGACATACTCCCCATCAGAGATCTCCCCTGCACCCCTCTCCCCCTCTACCCCAGCCTGGCACTTATTCCCCACCACAGAGGATCTCCCCACCCCACCCTCCAGCCACTGACTCCCTGCACCCTGACATGACAGCCCAGCAGAGCATTGAGGGGCACGTGGCTGGTTCTGGCATCATGTGTTCATGGTGTGTTTGCCAGGCTGACAGTGATACTAAAGACCAGCCTCTCCAGGCGAGAACACAACACCCTCCTGAGGAGATGTGCAGGGGGGGAGCAGATCACTGAGGACATCCCCATTGGATATGATTTGGAAAGGCACACACCTATCTATAGGTCCCACAGTTGACAGTGCATGTCAGATCAAAAACCAAGCCATGAGGTCGAAGGAATTGTCTGTAGAGGTGCGAGACAGGATTGTGTCGAGGCACAGATCTAGGGAAGGGTACCAAAACATTTCTGCAGCATTGAAGGTCCCCAAGAAACAACAAGACTCTTCCTAGAGCTGGCCGCCCGGCCAAACTGAGCAATCAGGGAGAAGGGCCTTGGTCAGGGAGGTGACCAAGAACCCGATGGTCACTCTGACAGAGCTCCAGAGTTCCTGTGTGGTGTTGGTTGTCCTTCTGGAAGGTTCTCCCATCTCTGCAGCACTCCACAAATCAGGCCTTTATGGTAGTATGGCCAGATGGAAGCCACTCCTCAGTAAAAGGCACATGACAGCCTGCTTGTTATTTGCCAAAAGGCACCTAAAGACTCTCAGACCATGAGAAACAAGATTCTCTGGTCTGATGAAAACAAGAATGAACTCTTTGACCTGAATGCCAAGAGTCATATCTGGAGGAAACCTGGCACCATCCCTACAGTGAAGCATGGTGGTGGCAGCATCATGCTGTGGGGATGTTTTTCAGCGGCAGGGACTGAGAGACTAGTCAGGATCGAGGCAAAGATGAACAGAGTAAAGTCCAGAGAGATCCGTGATGAAAACCTGCTCCAGAGCGCTCAGGACCTCAGAACGGGGCAAAGGTTCACCTTCCAACAGGACCACAACCCTAAGCAGACAGCCAAGACAACACAGGAGTGGCTTCGGGACAAGTCTCTGAATGTCCTTGAGTGACCCAACCAGAGCCCGAAACCAATCAAACATCTCTGGAGAGACCTGGAAATAGCTGTGCAGCAACTATAAACAGCACTGTAACCACAAGAACCTCAAGAGACTGTTGAAACCAAACACTCTTTCACTCATCCATTTAAATCTACGTGACTATGTATAACTCAAACTGAGTCGGTATGGGGGGGGGGGTGAAGTACTAGTTTGAGTATCCGGCACTGACCTGGGCTGTGGTGCTGACAGACAGACAGACACTGACCTGGGCTGTGGTGCAGACAGACAGACACTGACCTGGGCTGTGGTGCAGACAGACAGACACTGACCTGGGCTGTGGTGCAGACAGACAGACACTGACCTGGGCTGTGGTGCAGACAGACAGACAAACAGACAGACACTGACCTGGGCTGTGGTGCAGACAGACAGACACTGACCTGGGCTGTGGTGCAGACAGACAGACAGACAGACACTGACCTGGGCTGTGGTGCAGACAGACAGACAGACAGACACTGACCTGGGCTGTGGTGCAGACAGACAGACAGACACTGACCTGGGCTGTGGTGCAGACAGACAGACAGACACTGACCTGGGCTGTGGTGCAGACAGACAGACAGACAGACAGACAGACAGACAGACAGACAGACAGACAGACAGACAGACAGACAGACAGACAGACAGACAGACAGACAGACAGACAGACAGACAGACAGACAGACAGACAGACAGACAGACAGACAGACAGACACTGACCTGGGCTGTGGTGCAGACAGGCAGACAGACAGACAGACAGACAGACAGACAGACAGACAGACAGACAGACAGACAGACAGACAGACAGACAGACAGACAGACAGACAGACAGACAGACAGACACTGACCTGGGCTGGGGGGCTGGATCTTGGGCTGGGTGGTCTTTTTGGCGTCAGTGAAGAGATCTGGGGGCGGGTCCTCGCCACGTTCGATCTTGCACTCGAAGGCGTACAGACACTGGATGTACTGCTTCTTCAGAGAGCTGGCGGCGCTGCTGGACGTGCCCACGTTCAGGTTGGTGGACAACTCCCTCCACTTCTTATTCTTGTTCACCTGGTGGGCGGAAGGAACGAATATGTCATGTTCTGGAATAGAACAACTCTATGCTGCTGTAGAAAAATGAAATGACAATAACACAAGATTATCAGGCAAATAATGACACGTCGGTGTAGTAAAACAGAGAGATAATTCAATACTGCATCACAGGAACCACTGACCTGTGTGAGGCCGCCGATCTCTTTGACCGAGACGTAAAGTCTGAAGAGGTCCAGAGGTTTGCGTCCCACGGCGGGAAGGTTGGTCATGCCCGTGGCCTTCTCCTCAGCGAACGCCAGGTAACGGTCTACCCACGTCCTCCTCTCCGGCTCCGGACCCAGTTCATACAGACGAGTTATCTTCTCATTGGTCGTCGTCGAAGAGTTTGACTTCTGAAAGAGGGAGATGGGAGGAGGAAGAGGTGAAGATTTGGCTTGACATTTACCATTGACTTCAACTTACTTCCACTCACTACCTCATAGAAGTAGAATCCCAATCCCAGGTCAGCCATATTGAGTGTACCCATGAGGCTACCAGTCAAAGTGCCACGAGGGGCTTTGACATTCTAGGGATTCTATTTCTATGCACAAACACAGCCATGCAGTGCTCTCATTCTGACTATATCATTCAGTACCACAAGTTGGAGACCACAAACCTTCTTTACCTTCTTGGTTTCAGGTTTGGGCGTGCCGTCCAGCTTGTTGTTAATCTTCTGGGCTGGGTTCAGTTTGACATCGATGCCAAACTCAGGGCTAGGAGCCATGCCTGGCAGATGGAGAACAAGTCAGGGGGGGTAACATTTCAATCCAATATCAAATATCACATCAGATGATATTCCAAAACCAATCTTTTGTCCACTTGAGTTGGGTGATTAAAGAAAATGACCAGACACAACCACAGACTGGATATCTTGTCCAGACTCACCAGGTGTGTTGTTGGCCATGTTGCCTCCCATTGGCCCTCCTCCGTAAGGTCCTCCCTGGTTCATCATACCTTGCATGCTGTTGATGGCCCCCGGCCCAGGGCCATACGGAGGCCCTGCTCCCATCATCCCCTGGGGCATATTGGGGGGGTAACCTGGAGGCCTGGAAAGGTGGGAGGGGGAGACGACAACATAAATCCATTCACAATGGTTACGATTAGTGGTGTAACGGACCGTATGGATCACCCCCCACGGTTCGGCACGCATGTGGACCGCGGATCAATTGCATTTTGGCTTCCCTGTCAAATATGATGACGGAAGAAGGGTGGTGGACATCACCACTACAGTGTGAAGGCATTGAGCCACAGAAAGCCGTATGGTCATGGAAATACATGGCCACACATTTAAAGCGTCATCAGCCTGGTGTGTCAGTGACAGGAGCCAACTCAGCCAAGAGACAACATCTTCTCACCGAGACATCAGCCTGGTGTGTCAGTGACAGGAGCCAACTCAGCCAAGAGACAACAACTTCTCACCTCGACATCAGCCTGATGTGTCAGTGACAGGAGCCAACTCAGCCAAGAGACAACAACTTCTCACCGAGACATCAGCCTGATGTGTCAGTGACAGGAGCCAACTCAGCCAAGAGACAACAACTTCTCACCGCGACATCAGCCTGATGTGTCAGTGACAGGAGCCAACTCAGCCAAGAGACAACATCTTCTCACCGAGACATCAGCCTGCTGTGTCAGTGACGGAGCCAACTCAGCCAAGAGACAACAACTTCTCACCGCGACATCAGCCTGATGTGTCAGTGACAGGAGCCAACTCAGCCAAGAGACAACAACTTCTCACCGAGACATCAGCCTGATGTGTCAGTGACAGGAGCCAACTCAGCCAAGAGACAACAACTTCTCACCGAGACATCAGCCTGCTGTGTCAGTGACGGAGCCAACTCAGCCAAGAGACAACAACTTCTCACCACGACATCAGCCTGGTGTGTCAGTGACAGGAGCCAACTCAGCCAAGAGACAACAACTTCTCACCGCGACATCAGCCTGATGTGTCAGTGACAGGAGCCAACTCAGCCAAGAGACAACAACTTCTCACCGAGACATCAGCCTGGTGTGTCAGTGACAGGAGCCAACTCAGCCAAGCCTGACAACAACAGCCTCACAACTTCTCACCGCGACATCAGCCTGGTGTGTCAGTGACAGGAGCCAACTCAGCCAAGAGACAACAACTTCTCACCGCGACATCAGCCTGGTGTGTCAGTGACAGGAGCCAACTCAGCCAAGAGACAACAACTTCTCACCGAGACATCAGCCTGGTGTGTCAGTGACAGGAGCCAACTCAGCCAAGAGACAACAACTTCTCACCGAGACATCAGCCTGGTGTGTCAGTGACGGAGCCAACTCAGCCAAGAGACAACAACTTCTCACCGCGACATCAGCCTGGTGTGTCAGTGACAGGAGCCAACTCAGCCAAGAGACAACAACTTCTCACCGCGACATCAGCCTGGTGTGTCAGTGACAGGAGCCAACTCAGCCAAGAGACAACTTCTCACCGCGGCATTTAAGCAGCCCTTTGCTGCAGAATCAGACCGGACTAAAGTCATCACCAAATCTACTGGGATGTTTATCTCCGCAGACATGAGGCCATACTCTGTTGTGGAAAACAAATGGTTTAAAAATATGGTGAAAGTGCTTGAGCCACGCTACGAAATCCCCTGGTGCCCCTTCAGTAAGAAGATCGTGCCAGATCTGTATGAACAGGAAAATATCAACATTGTCAATGAATTATCCAAGACATCATCTGTTGCTCTCACCACAGACGGGTGGACCTCCAGGGTAACAGAAAGCTACGTGACTGTTCACTACACCACAGAGGAGTGGACCTCCAGGGTAACAGAAAGCTACGTGACTGTTCACTACACCACAGAGTGGACCTCCAGGGTAACAGAAAGCTACGTGACTGTTCACTACACCACAGAGGAGTGGACCTCCAGGGTAACAGAAAGCTACGTGACTGTGACTGTTCACTACACCACAGAGTGGACCTCCAGGGTAACAGAAAGCTACGTGACTGTTCACTACACCACAGACGGGTGGACCTCCAGGGTAACAGAAAGCTACGTGACTGTTCACTACACCACAGACGGGTGGACCTCCAGGGTAACATAAAGCTACGTGACTGTTCACTACACCACAGAGTGGACCTCCAGGGTAACAGAAAGCTACGTGACTGTTCACTACACCACAGAGGAGTGGACCTCCAGGGTAACAGAAAGCTACGTGACTGTTCACTACACCACAGAGTGGACCTCCAGGGTAACAGAAAGCTACGTGACTGTTCACTACACCACAGACGGGTGGACCTCCAGGGTAACATAAAGCTACGTGACTGTTCACTACACCACAGAGTGGACCTCCAGGGTAACAGAAAGCTATGTGACTGTGACTGTTCACTACATCACAGAGGAGTGAACCTCCAGGGTAACATAAAGCTACGTGACTGTTCACTACACCACAGAGTGGACCTCCAGGGTAACAGAAAGCTATGTGACTGTGACTGTTCACTACACCATAGAGGAGTGGACCTCCAGGGTAACAGAAAGCTACGTGACTGTTCACTACACCACAGAGTGGACCTCCAGGGTAACAGAAAGCTACGTGACTGTTCACTACACCACAGACGGGTGGACCTCCAGGGTAACATAAAGCTACGTGACTGTTCACTACACCACAGAGTGGACCTCCAGGGTAACAGAAAGCTATGTGACTGTGACTGTTCACTACATCACAGAGGAGTGAACCTCCAGGGTAACATAAAGCTACGTGACTGTTCACTACACCACAGACGGGTGGACCTCCAGGGTAACAGAAAGCTATGTGACTGTGACTGTTCACTACATCACAGAGGAGTGAACCTCCAGGGTAACATAAAGCTACGTGACTGTTCACTACACCACAGAGGAGTGAACCTCCAGGGTAACAGAAAGCTACATGACTGTGACTGTTCACTACACCACAGAGTGGACCTCCAGGGTAACAGAAAGCTACGTGACTGTTCACTACACCACAGAGGAGTGGACCTCCAGGGTAACAGAAAGCTACGTGACTGTGACTGTTCACTACACCACAGAGGAGTGGACCTCCAGGGTAACAGAAAGCTACGTGACTGTGACTGTTAACTACACCACAGACGGGTGGACCTCCAGGGTAACAGAAAGCTATGTGACTGTGACTGTTCACTACATCACAGAGGAGTGAACCTCCAGGGTAACATAAAGCTACGTGACTGTTCACTACACCACAGACGGGTGGACCTCCAGGGTAACAGAAAGCTATGTGACTGTGACTGTTCACTACATCACAGAGGAGTGGACCTCCAGGGTAACATAAAGCTACGTGACTGTTCACTACACCACAGAGGAGTGAACCTCCAGGGTAACAGAAAGCTACATGACTGTGACTGTTCACTACACCACAGAGTGGACCTCCAGGGTAACAGAAAGCTACGTGACTGTTCACTACACCACAGAGGAGTGGACCTCCAGGGTAACAGAAAGCTACGTGACTGTGACTGTTCACTACACCACAGAGGAGTGGACCTCCAGGGTAACAGAAAGCTACGTGACTGTTCACTACACCATAGAGGAGTGGACCTCCAGGGTAACAGAAAGCTACGTGACTGTTCACTACACCACAGAGGAGTGGACCTCCAGGGTAACAGAAAGCTACGTGACTGTTCACTACACCACAGAGGAGTGGACCTCCAGGGTAACAGAAAGCTACGTGACTGTTCACTACACCACAGAGGAGAGGACCTCCAGGGCAACAGAAAGCTACGTGACTGTGACTGTTCACTACACCACAGAGGAGTGGACCTCCAGGGTAACAGAAAGCTACGTGACTGTGACTGTTCACTACACCACAGAGGAGTGGACCTCCAGGGTAACAGAAAGCTACGTGACTGTTCACTACACCACAGAGGAGTGGACCTCCAGAGGAGTGGACCTCCAGAGTGTAACAGAAAGCTACGTAACAGAAAGCTACGTGACTGTTCACTACACCACAGAGGAGTGGACCTCCAGGGTAACAGAAAGCTACTGTGACTGTTCACTACACCACAGAGGAGTGGACCTCCAGGGCAACAGAAAGCTATGTGACTGTGACTGCTCACTACACCACAGAGGAGTGGACCTCCGGGGTAACAGAAAGCTACGTGACTGTTCACTACACCACAGAGGAGAGGACCTCCAGGGCAACAGAAAGCTATGTGACTGTGACTGTTCACTACACCACAGAGGAGTGGACCTCCAGGCTAACAGAAAGCTACGTGACTGTTCACTACACCACAGAGGAGTGGACCTCCAGGGTAACAGAAAGCTACGTGACTGTGACTGTTCACTACACCACAGAGGAGTGGTCCTCCAGGGTAACAGAAAGCTACGTGACTGTGACTGTTAACTACACCACAGAGGAGTGGACCTCCAGGGTAACAGAAAGCTACGTGACTGTGACTGTTCACTACACCACAGAGGAGTGGACCTCCAGGGTAACAGAAAGCTACGTGACTGTGACTGTTCACTACACCACAGAGGAGTGGACCTCCAAGGTAACAGAAAGCTACGTGACTGTGACTGTTCACTACACCACAGAGGAGTGGGAGATGTGAAGTCCGGTGCTACAGACACGCCCCCTCTATGAGAGTCACACAGGTACTGCTAGGAGCAGTAGCAGAGTAGAAGATAGCTTGCTTTGCACATGTGATCAATTTAGCATCCCAAAGGGGATTCTCAGGTAACCAGATGGAACACCTCCTTGGGAGGATCAGGAAGGTGGTTTCCTTTTTCCACCGAAGCACAACAGCAAGAACTGCTACAGCTACCGACCCACAAGCTCATACACCATGTCACAACAAGATGGAACTCCACTTGACATGTTGGAGAGCCATCTTGAGCAGCAGGCAGCTGTATACTTTGCACTGACAGACAAGACTCTGAAAAAACATAAAGACATCATCACCTTGTCTGATGACGTGAAAGTGTCAGAGGAGGTCCTCCAGGTGCTCAAACCCCTCAAAACGGTTACCCTACTGAGCACTGAATCTGCACTCTCTGTGTCCATGATCCTATCGCGTGAAAACAAGGATTCTACAATCCATGGTACCAAGTGAGGAAGACAGCACCATCACTAGAGATGCCAAGGCTGCCATTAGAGAGGACCTGAATCCCAGATACCCCCCTAATGTACAGGACTACCTTCATAGATCTACTGCATTGGATCCAAGGTTCAAGTCCCTGTCTCACCTAGACCCTGCCCTACACCGGAGGACATACCGTGTTCTCAACACCTAGACCCTGCCCTACACCGGAGGACATACCGTGTTCTCAACACCTAGACCCTGCCCTACACCGGAGGACATACCGTGTTCTCAACACCTAGACCCTGCCCTACACCGGAGGACATACCGTGTTCTCAACACCTAGACCCTGCCCTACACCGGAGGACATACCGTGTTCTCAACACCTAGACCCTGCTCCTACCCGGAGGACATACCGTACACCGGAGGACATACCGTGTTCTCAACACCTAGACCCTGCCCTACACCGGAGGACATACCGTGTTCTCAACACCTAGACCCTGCCCTACACCGGAGGACATACCGTGTTCTCAACACCTAGACCCTGCCCTACACCGGAGGACATACCGTGTTCTCAACACCTAGACCCTGCCCTATGTTCTCACCGGAGGACATACCGTGTTCTCAACACCTAGACCCTGCCCTACACCGGAGGACATACCGTGTTCTCAACACCTAGACCCTGCCCTACACCGGAGGACATACCATGTTCTCAACACCTAGACCCTGCCCTACACCGGAGGACATACCGTGTTCTCAACACCTAGACCCTGCCCTACACCGGAGGACATACCGTGTTCTCAACACCTAGACCCTGCCCTACACCGGAGGACATACCGTGTTCTCAACACCCTAGACCCTGCCCACCTAGACCCTGCCCTACACCGGAGGACATACCGTGTTCTCAACACCTAGACCCTGCCCTACACCGGAGGACATACCGTGTTCTCAACACCTAGACCATGCCCTACACCGGAGGACATACCGTGTTCTCAACACCTAGACCCTGCCCTACACCGGAGGACATACCGTGTTCTCAACACCTAGACCCTGCCCTACACCGGAGGACATACCGTGTTCTCAACACCTAGACCCTGCCCTACACCGGAGGACATACCGTGTTCTCAACACCTAGACCCTGCCCTACACCGGAGGACATACCGTGTTCTCAACACCTAGACCCTGCCCTGCCCTACACCGGAGGACATACCGTGTTCTCAACACCTAGACCCTGCCCTACACCGGAGGACATACCGTGTTCTCAACACCTAGACCCTGCCCTACACCGGAGGACATACCGTGTTCTCAACACCTAGACCCTGCCCTACACCGGAGGACATACCGTGTTCTCAACACCTAGACCCTGCCCTACACCGGAGGACATACCGTGTTCTCAACACCTAGACCCTGCCCTACACCGGAGGACATACCGTGTTCAACACCTCCCTGCCCTCAACACCAGTAGACCCTGCCCTACACCGGAGGACATAGACCCTGCCCTACACCGGAGGACATACCGTGTTCTCAACACCTAGACCCTGCCCTACACCGGAGGACATACCGTGTTCAACACCTCAACACATACTGTTCTCAGACCCTGCCCTACACCGGAGGACATACCGTGTTCTCAACACCTAGACCCTGCCCTACACCGGAGGACATACCGTGTTCTCAACACCTAGACCCTGCCCTACACCAGAGGACATACCGTGTTCTCAACACCTAGACCCTGCCCTACACCGGAGGACATACCGTGTTCTCAACACCTAGACCCTGCCCTACACCGGAGGACATACCATGTTCTCAACACCTAGACCCTGCCCTACACCGGAGGACATACCGTGTTCTCAACACTGACATTGTGGCCACTGAAGAGGTAATAAATGATAAGAGTGAATTACTTAAATAATAAATATTCTGCAGTCTAATCTTAGTCTTTGCTATTGCTATTAGAATCAGCCATTTTTTTATTTGGAATAATATTGGCTTTTATTAAATGTTATAGCCCACAATTACAGTTCCGTGAAATATGAAAATAAATAATGAATTGGTTTAATAGATCAAGTCATTTTTTCTGCAAGGTCAAGCCACCGAGCTGACAGGAGCAGACTAGGAGGCATCTCCTCCACAAAATAATTCAGCCACGAAGGAGCTTTTCGGGGAGACCTTTATGAGCAAGGACACCATCAAAGAGGAGGTGGCATCCTACCAGGCAGCGAGCCTGGTGATCCACTGGCATGGTGGAAAAGCAATGCGTGTAAATACCCTCACATTGTCATGACGGCAAGGAGCCACCTGGCAGTGCCTGGCACTTCAGTCCCTAGCGAGAGGGTGTTCTCCCCGGCAGGGGACAGAGTTACTGCAGAGGTCTCCCCTCTCCCCAGACTACGTAGACATCAACATCTTTTAGAAGAAGAGTGAAGTTATAAGCTCAGATCTGCTCTTTCTTTCTTGTTGTTCTTTTGTTTGATGACATAGACACGGGCTATTTTTACATTCACTATTGTTCACAGGAAGAAGGTTTTGTGCCTCATATTGCACTTTAATTTAACAATTTAGTATTTTATTTAAACATTGAAAAGTTCCTTGCTTGAAGTGTTTAAGTTATAAATGGAAAGAAAAGTTATAGTAATCTGATCTGAAAAATGATCCGATCCGGGACTCAAAACAGTGATCCGAAACCGTGAGTTTTGTGATCCGTTGCACCACTAGTTACGATACATGACAGTTAAAAAAAACAACATGGCAATATTCAAAACATATATACAGAAGAATATCGTTGCTGTCGGATGAAAACCTCGTAATCAAAATGTGTTCAAAATAGCTTCTAAAGTTTCATAATTGTACGTTCGTCAATGGAAAAATATGGCAGTTTTTCCCATTTCCTGAAAAGATTGTGTTGGAGATAAGAGGCTTACTGTATTTCTCATCCCTCCCTTTTCTTAGAGGCCCACTTCTGCCTAGTTGTCTCCACTCCTTTCTTCCTTCTCTGCTCAACATCGTCAGTGAACACTTGGGTTGCACTCAGTAGGGCACACCAAAGCAAAACGCTTGATTCTTTTTAAAGAGTATTTCTTTCCGTTTCAAAATGTTTTACTCCCTACTGAACAGGGTCTTACCTCGTGATGTACACGTCTGTTTCCGGCCTGTCTTTACATGTCTGTCTGTCTCTGGAGCTCTGTGGCTAATGTCTTTCTCTCTGTGCTTCTCTGCTTGGAGACTCAGCTGACTTCCTGACTGAACAACGGTGTGACTCACTGTCTGGATCACTGTTCTCATAAGCCACCTCTCTGTCCCTGTGTTCCCCTAGCTCGTCTACATCTTAGTTGGCTGGCTCACACCTGACCTCTCCTCTCACACAGCAGAGCCTGGGAGTGGGAAGAATCAAACAATGGGTTTTTCAGGGTCACACAAACACACAATTTCCAACAAAGAGATGAACCTTGTAATATTGAACGGCGCTCGCCGCTGACCTGTCTCCTAAAGCAGTAAGGAAGTGCAGACCAGGCAGCCTACCTGTTGAGTATAGAGTTAGCTCCGTGGTGCATGGCAGAGGCTGCATCTGGAGGGCCCCCGGGGCCCTTCCTGTTCATGCCTGGAGGGGGGCACATCCCAGAGGTCACCTGTGGAGGTATGCCGGGGCCCATGTTGGGGCCCATCCCGGGGCCGTAGGGGCGGGCAGCCATCTGACCCGGACCCATCCTGCCAGGGGGCATGCCTGCATACGGCGCCCCACCAGCCTGGCCTGGCATGCCCCCCGGACCACCGGGGTAGTTGGCGTTGGGCATGCCACTGTAACCGGGCTGTCTGGGGTAACCTGGAGGGTGGGGAGAGAGACATCCAGGGACTCTTCAGAAGGGCAATGGTTTTTATTATTGGACAAATCCATGTAGTACCTCCCTGTTTCACTCGGTTTCAAAATGTTGAATTTTTACTGAATAAAACCCAGGTCTTACGCTAACACAGCAAGAGTCCTAATCCTAAACGGGGCCTTAATTGAACCAAAATCAGGAAACGGACTTCACAGATAGGCCTAATATTTGAGTTTAAAAAGGAGGCTTTTATTCAAGCAAATAGATCGATACCTGTGGTGAAGCTTTAGGCCCGATGTATGTAGCCTGTGGTGAATCTAGACCTAGCCTGCCTCCGCAACCGTCTAGCCTCCGGCATATAGAAACCTGGCCAGGAGTTTCAGTGGTCCACATCTACAGATCTCTCTCGGTTTCTGTTCTGACAGGCTAGCTGATGAAACAGGGTGTAGATGCTGGAGTCCGATTCGATGAGTAATCCATCTCCATACTTCTTCAAAGCCCGTGCAGAAAGCCCTCTGAGGGATGCAGCTTCAAAAGGTTTGCTGTGTCTAGGCTACCTCAGCAACGCTGTGTCTAGGCTACCTCAGCAACGCTGTGTCTAGGCTACCTCAGAAACACCGTGTCTAGGCTACCTCAGAAACACCGTGTCTACGCTACCTCAGAAACACCGTGTCTACGCTACCTCAGAAACACCGTGTCTACGCTACCTCAGAAACACCGTGTCTACGCTACCTCAGAAACACTGTGTCTACGCTACCTCAGAAACACTGTGTCTACGCTACCTCAGAAACACTGTGTCTACGCTACCTCAGAAACACTGTGACCACTGTAGGATGACAATTGAAAAATCTTTTGAAAGATTATTATTTTTTTTAAATCTTTTTATTAACGGTCCAGAGAGCAACACTAGGCTGTAAGAGAGGAAGAAAGGAGAGAACAGTGCCCCTCTACTAGCTCAACTATCACTTTACTAATCAGGACGAGCCCTGTGTGTATGTCTACTGGCTCCTACTACCAGTAGACATACACACGTGGCTCCTACTACCGCGCTTCAGGAGGATCATACTTTCCCTGTTGACGCGTTCATTTCCCCTTCTCTTCCTCCACCCACTCCTTTCACTGAGCTGGGAGAGAATTATTCAGCAGCTCTTGGAGGACATTGTAAAAGGGATACTTGGGGATTTTGGCAATGAAGCCCTTTATCTACTGACCAAGGGTCAGATGAACTGGTGGATTCCATGTTGATGTCTCTGCATCCAGTATGAAGGAAGTTACAGGTAGTTCAGCGACCCGATACTATAGCGATACTAACTATAGCGACCATAACTATAGCGACACTATGGCGATACTAACTATAGCGACCCTAACTATAGCGACACTAACTATAGCGACCCTAACGATAGCGACACTAACTATAGCGACACTAGCTATACCGATACTAGCTATACCGATACTAGCTATACCGATACTAGCTATACCGATACTAGCTATACCGATACTAACTATAGCGAAACCAGGAAGTGGGACATTTCTTGGCCTATCCAATATACAGTGTCTATGGGGTCATATTGCACTTCATAAGGCTTCCACTAGATGTCAACAGTCTTTAGAACCTTGTTTCAGGCCTCTACTGTGAAGTGGGACAGAATGAGAGCTGATTGAGATTTTGTGATTTTCATGAATAGGAAAAGTTTCTAGGGGTATTTATGTCCGTTGCATTATGCTAATGCGTTTGAGGCTATGATTACGCTCCCGGATAAGGGTTTGCTCGTCACAAGAGGTTAACCGGTTCGTCTCTTTTTAACCGGGTCAGTCTCCTTTTAACTGGTTAGTCTCCTTTTAACGGGATAGTCTCCTTTTAACCGGTTAGTCTCTGTTTAACCAGGTTCGTCTCCTTTTAACCGGTTAGTCTCCTTTTAACCGATTAGTCTCTTTTTAACCAGGTTAGTCTCTTTTTAACCAGGTTAGTCTCCTTTTAACAGGTTAGTCTGCTTTTAACCAGGTTCGTCTCCTTTTCAAGAGAGATCTGGAATTGTTAAGCGGGACAGAACCAACTTAATGATTTCATTGTGTACAAGCTGTGTACGGGGCCTCACCTTGTGGTCCGTACTGTCCACCCTGAGGGCCGTAGTTCCCCATGGAGTTGTTCTGAGGGTAGGGCCCCATCCCAGGAAGTATCTGGCCTCCCGATGACTGGCGAGGGGATAAGGCGGAGCCAGGTTGCTGCGGCGACCCGTGGGGAGGCATCTGGGGGTTACGCATGTACACTACAAAAGGCAGAGAGGGAGAGATGGAGAGGAAAAGGTTAGCTATACTCTTTCATTTCCACACAGGAGCCATACAAGTGTAGTTCCATTTCCTAAAACCCTATCAAGGTCGGGTGTTGAATGTCAGTCAGTCCTTATCCAAACAAACCATAAGAAAGAAAGGTGATTTGTAGATCGTTCAGGCTGCAGTCAGGGTAGGCGATCTCAAACGCCACCTATATCTTTTCATACTCACCCCTGTCCTGGCCCATGGCTGACTGGCCCATGGATGTGTGGAGAATGCCGTCTGAATGGACGCTGGGCGGCCGGGGAGGCATCTGGTTACCTGCGTGATGACATGAGAGATTCAGACACACGCTGGGAATCATAAAAAACAGACCATGCTTGTTTCGCACAACAAACGCTGTGGTTTACACCAGCTTAAGGAAGCTGGACGTGTACTATGTGGTAGGTTACTGCTTCTCTCTGGAAACCAGTGGCTCTGTCATAAGTGTGTGTAGCTCTATTCTCTCTCTCTCTCTACCCACCTGGCACAGCAGCAGGTGAGAGGGGCCCGGAGCGCGAGGGGGTGACGCTGGAAGGGGAGTCCACGGGGGAGGGGGAGGGCCCGCGGATGCCAGGCAAGTGGGGCGAGGTGTGAGGGGAGAAGGGTGACTGGGCGGGGTTACTCTGTTCCCCCTGGCTACTGGACACCCCTGACGTGCTGACCCCCGGACTCAGAGCCCCCTCTGTACCCGTCGGCAGGTCATCTATGGAACCAGATAGGTCCTGGAACAAGAGAGAGGGGAGAATTAGAACCACAGAATTAAATAGAACACTAGGAAGTCTGACTGGAGAGACAGGATTCATTTGGAACATTTTGGTCACACAGCGTTAATGTTCACCTGGCTACTGAGGGTTGAACAGCTCAGACATATTGGGCAGCAAAAGTCAACAGTCACCTCATCTGTCCAAAGTCTACAGAGAGGATCCACATGACCAGAGTCCAGCAAAGAAGACAACAGACCAGGGATTCCGTTAGCCGCTAAAATGTTGGCTTTTGTGCGTATAAAAAAAAAAAAAAAAAAACTGAATTAAAATGTAAAAGTTCAAATTCAACTAATGCGTGAGCAACGGCCGCTGCCATATAGACACATTGATACACCGTAATCATTCACGGCTGAATAGTCTGAATGAGAGAATGGAGGAGACGGCCCAATGCAGCTGTTGACCTAGAACTTCTGCTGTCAACTAAGTCAAAATACATAAGGCTGACAACAACAACAAAAAAATGTGAAAATATATGGATGAAAATGCTGGTGGTCTCAAACAAATTCACCCTTCTCCTCAGCCTGTCTGCCTTTCTAGATCTGTCTTGACTTGACCTATCAGGAGTGAAGTGCAACATTGTATCAAATCAATCCCATGGACCCTGCCAGAAGCCATCTCTAGGGAAGTTGCAACATAGTATCAAGTATCCCAGACTTCCCAGCACCAAAGAAGGTTGTCTTTGCTGAAGGTATTTTATGATGTTGATATGATGCTATTTTGCGCTTTCACACAGAGGCTTGGTTATTACAAACATAAATCCCCAGATGGGCATTTTCAGGACAGAGACACATCTTCGCCACACACCCCTACCCTTCTTCTTGTCTCAACATTTTAAAGATGATACACAAGACACATTACCGTCGCACCTATTTCAGATGCTTTTCACTGACAGCGACAACCCAGTCACCAGCGAGGCCTTCTGCCAACGCCGCTGTCAATGAAACAAACCCACATCCTGTTCAATTGGTTTTCATAACAACTCTCTTTCCTTGTCCTGAAGACAAAGACACAATCCCCGTCATATTACCATGGCAACCCTTCCTAGTCGTTGCATCTTTAGATTCAGCCTCTTCCTGAATGTGACAGATGTTTTATTTCGGTCATATACCTCAGGTGCGGTGTTTAGAACGGAGTTGTCCGCCAATTGTATTTTGTCAAATGTTTGAAAATTATGTTTTATTGTCCTCTTCATGTCAGGAGTTGCATGGTTTGTTAAGATTAATTGCCGTAATTTAAATATGACTTCTGTCATTCTGAGCATCATGGGTGCATATGCATATAGGCCCGGCAAATATGGACGGATACGTTGTCCGTCAAATATGGACGGATGCAACCCTAATACAACTCTGATACAACTCTGATACAGCCCTGATACAGCCCTGGTACAACCCTACTACAACCCTAATACAACTCTGATACAACCCTGATACAGCCCTGGTACAACCCTACTACAACCCTAATACAACTCTGATACAGCCCTGATACAGCCCTGGTACAACCCTACTACAACTCTGATACAACCCTACTACAACCCTAATACAACTCTGATACAGCCCTGATACAGCCCTGGTACAACCCTACTACAACTCTGATACAGCCCTGGTACAACCCTACTACAACTCTGATACAGCCCTGATACAACCCTGATACAGCCCTGATACAGCCCTGATACAACCCTGATACAGCCCTGATACAACCCTGATACAGCCCTGATACAACCCTGATACAGCCCTGATACAACCCTGCTACAACCCTGATACGCCCCGATACAACCCTGATACAGCCCTGATACAACCCTGATAAAGCCCTGATACAACCCTGATACAGCCCTGATACAACCCTGATACAGCCCTGATACAACCCTGATACGCCCCGATACAACCCGATAAAGCCCTGATACAACCCTGATACAGCCCTGATACAACCCTGATACAGCCCTGATACAACCCTGATAAAGCCCTGATACAACCCTGATACAGCCCTGATACAACCCTGATACAGCCCTGATACAACCCTGATACAGCCCTGATACAACCCTGATACAGCCCTGATACAGCCCTGATACAACCCTGATACAGCCCTGATACAACCCTGATACAGCCCTGATTACAACCCTGATACAGCCCTGATACAACCCTGATAAAGCCCTGATACAACCCTGATACAGCCCTGATACAACCCTGATACAACCCTGATAAAGCCCTGATACAGCCCTGATACAGCCCTGATACAACCCTGATACAGCCCTGATTACAACCCTGATACAACCCTGATAAAGCCCTGATACAGCCCTGATACAGCCCTGATACAACCCTGATACAGCCCTGATACAACCCTGATAAAGCCCTGATACAGCCCTGATACAGCCCTGATACAACCCTGATACAACCCTGATACAACCCTGATACAACCCTGATAAAGCCCTGATACAGCCCTGATACAGCCCTGATACAACCCTGATACAACCCTGATACAACCCAACCAGATCAATTTAGAGAGGCTGTGGGATCCATCTCAGCAGAAACACAATCAGTTGTCTGGCTACTCAAAACACATGGTGGAGCTAAAACATCTCTCCAGTTGAGAATCAAGGCTCTAATCCGTGATGTGGTCATGATGTTGGCAGGAGAGGTGATTGTGTTTGAACAGGAAGAAGAGTTGTTTACACACACTGTCTGTAGTCACGTGGATCCCATGTGGTTGTCTCCTCTAACAGCTAGCTAGCTCATCTGACAGTCACAGAGAGGGAGGGAGGGAGGGAGGGAGGGAGGGGAGGGAGGGAGGGAGGGAGGGGAGAGGAGGGGAGGGAGGGAGAAAAAAAATGCTCCCTGGAAGGTGGCCAAGTATTCCCACAAAAATGTCACTCTGTGGCAGGCAGAGAGGCTGGCTGCGGCCCCGAAGCCGGCGGTTTTCAAGTTGAAATGGCGCCCAGTGCTATTTTTGGACCGTGACCTGATGGAGGCACCCCAGAGAGACCGACAGAAGGAGGACGATGATTCAGGAAACCTCGCCTCCACCCCTCTTGCTCTCATTCTCTCCCTTCATGCCTCTGCCAGCAGAGCTGTGAATGCCGTGACCCAACGCACGAACATGTCATTGTGAGCATGTGTGTGTGTCTATGGGTGCACCACATAGAGCCACAGGACTGGTGGGGAGTGTGTCTGCATGTGTAATTCTACTCCATAGTCATTACATTGAGTATGTATGTGTGTGTGTCCCTTTCTGTGAGCAACCCAGGGGGCTCAGCAAAAGAAAACAGCTCAGATCAGAAAGCGAGGAGGCATCCCTGGTTAAAGAGCAGTGTCAGGATCAGCTGACCCCCCCCCCCCCCCCCCCAATCATCCCCAATCATCTGACAGCACGCAGAAAGAGAGAGGCAGCTCAGGTAAAGCCGTCATTGTTACATTCTGCCCAGGGCCCAGCCCCAGTCCTGCCTACCTGGGCCCTAATCAGTCTCCTAGAGAGAGAGAGAAAGATAAATGCCATCCCCATCCCACCAAGGCCACAGTGCCCTGAAGCAGGGGTAGGGGTCATAGGTTAACCCCCCTAAGGCTGTGCTCTGTAGTCTGACCTCATTGAGAGGTCACATACATAAACAGGAGTCAGGACTATAGAGACATTCAGCAAGACACACACAGGAAGCGGAGCAGGTCCTAATCCAGGCACTTGTCATCTCCCGTCTGGATTACTGCAACTCGCTGTTGGCTGGGCTCCCTGCCTGTGCCATTAAACCCCTACAACTCATCCAGAACGCCGCAGCCCGTCTGGTGTTCAACCTTCCCAAGTTCTCTCACGTCACCCCGCTCCTCCGCTCTCTCCACTGGCTTCCAGTTGAAGCTCGCATCCGCTACAAGACCATGGTGCTTGCCTACGGAGCTGTGAGGGGAACGGCATCTCAGTACCTCCAGGCTCTGATCAGGCCCTACACCCAAACAAGGGCACTGCGTTCATCCACCTCTGGCCTGCTCGCCTCCCTACCACTGAGGAAGTACAGTTCCCGCTCAGCCCAGTCAAAACTGTTCGCTGCTCTGGCTCCCCAATGGTGGAACAAACTCCCTCACGACGCCAGGACAGCGGAGTCAATCACCACCTTCCGGAGACACCTGAAACCCCACCTCTTTAAGGAATACCTAGGATAGGATAAAGTAATCCTTCTACCCCCCTTAAAAGATTTAGATGCACTATTGTAAAGTGGCTGTTCCACTGGATGTCATAAGGTGAATGCACCAATTTGTAAGTCGCTCTGGATAAGAGCGTCTGCTAAATGACTTAAATGTAAATGTACAAGGAAGCAGGGGTCACAGAGTTCACAAATCTGTATTTAAAAATAAAAATATGCAAAAATCTGCATTTTAATAAACCATTTCATCTGCGTTTTAATAAACCATTTCATCTGCGTTTTAATAAACCATTTCATCTGCGTTTTAATAAACCATTTCATCTGCGTTTTAATAAACCATTTCATCTGCGTTTTATATTTAAAGTCAACAGTGTTTTTTAGCTTCAATAGAGTGATCAGGGACGTGCAACTATAGTTTTCCTTCCCGGAAGAGACATTAGTGCAACACATTCAGCAGAAAATAGCTTCCTTTTCATCAGATGACAACAGAAATACAACGCTATTTGCTGGCAGCCACACAAGTAAATGAGTTTACAATGAAAAACCAAGGTATTTTTAGCCAAAACGATGCATGGCCGTCATATTGATAATGTTTAACATAGAAGAATGTAGCCATCTACATTGCCTAATGTTTTGCTTGAGGTTAATCTTGCATTTTACCACAGAAAAGTAGACTAGACCTCAAAAAGTACCACAGAAAAGTAGACTAGACCTCAAAAAGTACCACAGAAAAGTAGACTAGACCGCAAAAAGTACCACAGAAAAGTAGACTTTTCGCGAAAAGTACCACAGAAAATTAGCTTTTATCGTTTTTTCTGAGTGAAAGACGCTAAATTCTGTGTTAACACGACCGCTGGGAAGGGAGACACTGAATTCTGTGTTAACACGACCGCTGGGAAGGGAGACACTGAATGTGACGAGAGGAAAGGTCCTCCTAGTGTTGAGCTCAGAGAGAGAAATGAATAACCAATTATTGCACACACACCCTCCTTAAAATTCCCCAATCCTCTCCCCACAACCAAAGCTGTTATCCCTGGATACAGCCAGCGCTGTGTGTACGCACACACACACACACACCTTCTCCCACTCTGCAGCCAGTCATTGATTTTTCCCCAAATCGATATTAGCAGCAGCAGCCCTGAGAGAGAGAGAGAGAGAGAGAGAGAGAGAGAGAGAGAGAGAGAGAGAGAGAGAGAGAGACACAGAGAGAGAGGGATAGAGAGAAAGAGAGAGAGAGAGAGAGAGAGAAACACACAGAGAGAGAGAGCCCTAAGAGAGAGAGCCCTGAGAGAGAGAGAGCCCTGGGAGAGAGAGAGATAGAGAGAGCCCTGAGCGGGAGAGAGAGCCCTGAGAGAGAGAGCCCTGAGAGAGAGAGCCCTGAGAGAGAGAGCCCTGAGAGAGAGAGCCCTGAGCGGGAGAGAGAGCCCTGAGAGAGAGAGAGAGAGAGAGAGAGAGAGAGAGAGCCCTGAGAGAGAGAGAGCCCTGAGAGAGAGAGCCCTGAGAGAGAGAGAGAGAAAACCCTGAGAGAAAGAGCCCTGAGAGAGAAAGCCCTGAGAGAAAGCCCCGAGAGAGAAAGCCTCGAGAGAGAAAGCCTCGAGAGAGAAAGCCCCGAGAGAGAAAGCCTCGAGAGAGAAAGCCGAGAGAGAGAGAGAGAGAGAGAGAGAGAGAGAGAGAGCCCTGAGAGAGAGAGCCCTGAGAGAGAGAGAGCCCTGAGAGAGAGAGAAAACCCTGAGAGAAAGAGCCCTGAGAGAGAAAGCCCTGAGAGAGAAAGCCCCGAGAGAGAAAGCCCGAGAGAGAAAGCCTCGAGAGAGAAAGCCCCGGGAGAGAGAGCCCCGGGAGAGAGAGCCCCGGGAGAGAAAGCCTCGAGAGAGAAAGCCTCGAGAGAGAAAGCCTCGAGAGAGAAAGCCCTGGGAGAGAAAGTACGCCCAGGTAGTGAGCGGGCAAACAGGCCCAACCCCAACTCTTACACTCGCCCAAGCCAATGGCATGTACCAGATGCTCAGCAGGCTCTGCTCACACTTACTGGCCCGAGGCCAAACCACGACCAACAACATTGGACACTTTATGGAACAAAAAGCCTTCACTATATCATTCTGGAATATCCAAGGCCTGAGGTCATCTGCCTTTGGCCTACAGAGCAGGAACCCGGACTTCACCAAAGAAATCGGTAATACAGACATTGTCATCCTGCAAGAAACCTGGTACAGAGGAGACAGACCCACTGGTTGTCCTCTAGGTTACAGAGAGCTGGTAGTCCCATCCACCAAACTACCAGATGTGAAACAGGGAAGGGACTCAGGGGGTATGCTAATTTGGTACAGAGCAGACCTAACTTACTCCATTAAATTAATCAAAAAGAGAAAAATGCCCTGTGTGCTACCTGTATCCCCCCACTAGAATCCCCATACTTTAATGAAGACAGCTTCTCCATCCTGGAGGGGAAAATCAATAATTTCCAGTCCCAGGGACATGTACTAGTCTGTAGCGACCTAAATGACAGAATCGGACAAGAACCTGACACCCTCAGCACATAGGGAGACAAACACCTGCCTGGAGGTGACAGCATCCCCTCCCACATATGCCCCCCTAGGCACAACTATGACAACATAACCAACAAAAACGGGTCACAACTCCTGTAGCTCTGTCGCACGCTGTGTAGGTACATAGTCAATGGTCGGCTTCGAGGGGACTACTATGGTAGGTACACTTATAGCTCATCTCTTGGCAGTAGTACTGTAGATTAGTTTATCACTGACCTCAACCCAGAGTCTCTCAGAGCGTTCACAGTCAGCCCACTGACACCCCTATCAGACCACAGCAAAATCACAGTCTACATGAACAGAGCAATACTCAATCAACTGAGTAACATTAAGAAATGCTATAGATGGAAGGAATGCAGTTTGGAAACCTATCAAAAAACAATTAGGCAACAACAAATTCAATCCCTTCTAGACAATTTCCCGGGTAAAATGTTTCACCGCAATAGTGAAGGTGTGAACTTAGCAGTAGAAAATCTTAACAATATATTTGACCTCTCAGCTTCCCTATCAAATCTAAAAAATCTCAAATAGAAAACCGAAGAAAATGAACAACAATGACAAATGGTTTGATGAAGAATGCAAAAATCTAAGAAAGAAACTGAGAAACCTGTCCAACCAAAAACCTGAGTCTACGCCTTCACTATGGTGACTAAAACATTACAGAAATACACTCCGGAAAAAGAAGGAACAGCACGTCAGAAATCAGCTCAATGTAATTGAAGAATCCATAGACTCTAACCACTTCTGGGAAAATTGGAAAACACTAAACAAAGAATTATCTATCCAAAATGGAGATGTATGGGTAAACCACTTCTCCAATCTTTTTGGCTCTATAACAAAGAATAAAGAGCAAAAACATATACATGATTAAATATAAATCTTATAATCAACTATTGAAGACTACCAGAACCCACTGGATTCTCCAATTACCTTGAACGAGTTACAGGATAAAATAAAAACCCTCCAACCCAAAAAGGCCTGTGGTGTTGATGGTATCCTTAATGAAATTATCAAATATACAGACAACAAATTCCAATTGGCTATACTAAAACTCTTTAACATCATCCTTAGCTCTGGCATCTTCCCCAATATTTGGAACCAAGGACTGATCACCCCAATACACAAAAGTGGAGACAAATCTGCCCCCAATAACTATCGTGGTATATGCGTCAACAGTGACCTTGGGAAAATCCTCTGCATTATCATTAACAGCAGACTCGTACATTTCCTCAGTGAAAACAATGTACTGAGCAAATATCATTGGCTTTTTACCAAATCACCGTACAACAGACCATGTAGTCTCCCTGCACAACCTAATTGACAACCAAACAAACCAAAACAAAGGCAAAGTCTTCTCATGCTCTGTTGATTTCAAAAAAGCCTTCGACTCAATTTGGCATGAGGTCTGCTATACAAATTGATGGACGGTGGTGTTGGGGGTAAAACATACGACATTATAAAATCCATGTACACAAACAACAAGTGTGCGGTTAAAATTGGCAAAAAACACATATTTATTCACACAGGGTCGTGGGGTGAGACAGGGATGCAGCTTAAGCCCCACCCTCTTCAACATATATATCAACGAATTGGCGCGGGCACTAGAAAAGTCTGCAACACCCGGCCTCACCCTACTAGAATCTGAAGTCAAATGTCTACTGTTTGCTAATGATCTGGTGCTTCTGTCACCAACCAAGGAGGGCCTACAGCAGCACCTAGATCTTCTGCACAGATTCTGCCATTCCTGGGCCCTGACAGTAAATCTCAGTAAGACCAAAATAATGGTGTTCCAAAACAGGTCCAGTCGCCAGGACCACAAATACAAATTCCATCTAGACACTGTTGCCCTAGAGCACACAAAAAACTATACATACCTTGACCCAAACATCAGCGCCACAGGTAACTTCCACAAAGCTGTGAACGATCTGAGAGACAAGGCAAGAAGGGCCTTCTACGCCATTAAAAGGAACATACAATTTAACATACCAGTTAGGATCTGGCTAAAAATAGTTGAATCACTTATAGAACCCATTGCCCTTTACGGTTGTGAGGTCTGGGGTCCGCTCACCAACCAAGACTTCACAAAATGGGACAAACACCAAATTGAGACTCAGCACGCAGAATTCTGCAAATGTATCCTCCGTGTACAACGTAGAACACCAAACAATGCATGCAGAGCAGAATTAGGCCGATACCCACTAATTATCCAAATCCAGAAAAGAGCCGTTAAATTCTACAACCACCTAAAAGGAAGCGATTCACAAACCTTCCATAACAAAGCCATCACCTACAGAGAGATGAACCTGGAGAAGAGTCCCCTAAGCAAGCTGGTCCTGGGGCTCTGTTCACAAACACAAACACACCCTACAGAGCCCCAGGACAGCAGCACAATTAGACCCAACCATATCATGAGAAAACAAAAAGATAACACGTTGGAAAGAATTTACAAAAAAACAGAGCAAACTAGAATGCTATTGTGCCCTAAACAGAGAGTACACAGCGACAGAATACCTGACCACTGTGACTGACCCAACATTAAGGAAAGCTTTGACTATGTACAGACTCAGTGAGCATAGCCTTGCTATTGAGAAAGGCCGCCGTGGGCAGACATGGCTCTCAAGAGAAGACAGGCTATGTGCTCACTGCCCACAAAATGCGGTGGAAACTGAGCTGCACTTCCTAACCTCATGCCCAATGTATGACCATATTAGAGAGACATATTTCCCACAGATTACACAGATCCACAAAGAATTCGAAAACAAATCAAATTTAGAAAAACTCCCATATCTACTGGGTGAAATTCCACAGTGTGCCATCACAGCAGCAAGATTTGTGACCTGTTGCAACGAGAAAAGGGCAACCAGTGAAGAACACACACCATTGTAAATACAACCCATATTTATGCTTATTTATTTTATCTTGTGTCCTTTACCATTTGCACATTGTTAAAACACTGTATATATATAATATGACATTTGTAATGTCTTTATTGTTTTGAAACGTCTGTATGTGTAATGTTTACTGTTAATTTTTATTGTTTATTTCACTTCATTATTCACTTTATATATTATCTACCTCACTTGCTTTGGCAATGATAACACGTTTCCCATGCCAATAAAGCCCTTGAATTGAATTGAATAGAGAGAGAACAGAGAGAGAGGGAGCACAGAGAGAGAGAGAGAGAGAGAGAGAGAGAGAGAGAGAGAGAGAGAGAGAGAGAGAGAGAGAGAGAGAGAGAGAGAGAGAGAGAGAGAGAGAGAGCGAGCACAGACGGAGAGAGAGCCCTTAGAGGGCACAGAGAGAGAGCACAGAGAGAAATAGCCCTGAGAGAGAGAGCCCTGAGAGAGAGAGCCCTGAGAGAGAGCACAGAGAGAGAGCACAGAGAGAGAGCACAGAGAGAGAGAGCACAGACGGAGAGAGAGCACAGACGGGGAGAGAGCCCTGAGAGAGAGAGCGAGGGCCCTGGGAGTGAGAGAGCGAGGGCCCTGGGAGTGAGAGAGCGAGGGCCCCGGGAGAGAGAGAGAGCGCCCCGGGAGGAGTGAGAGAGCAATGGCCCCGAGAGAGAGAGCGCCCCGGGAGGAGTGAGAGAGCGAGGGCCCTGAGAGAGAGAGAGAGAGAGAGAGAGAGAGCGCCCGGGAGTGAGAGAGCGAGGGCCCCGAGAGACAGAAAGAGAGAGCGCCCCGGGAGTGAGAGAGCGAGGGCCCCGAGAGAGAGCACCCCGAGAGGGAGAGAGCCCTGAGAGAGAGCGAGCAGAGAGAGAGAGCGAGCACAGAGAACGAGCGAGCACAGAGAGCGAGCAGAGGAAGAGAGCCCTGAGAGCCCCGAGCAGAGAGAGAGCCCTGAGAGAGAGCGAGCAGAGAGAGAGAGAGAGCGAGCACAGAGAGAGAGAGAGAGCACAGAGAGAGAGAGCGAGCACAGAGAGAGAGCGAGCACAAAGAGAGAGAGAGCGAGTGAGCACAGAGAGAGAGAGAGAGAGCGAGCACAGAGAGAGAGAGAGACCCGAGAGGGAGCGAGCGAGAGCCCAGAGAGTGCGAGAGCGAGAGCCCCGAGAGAGAGAGACCCGAAAGAGAGAGCAAGCACCCCGAGGGAGAGAGAGCGAGCGCCCCGAGGGAGAGAGAGCCCTGAGAGAGAGAGAGAGCCCTGAGAGAGAGAGAGCCCTGAGAGAGAGAGAGAGAGAGAGAGAGAGAGAGAGAGAGAGAGAGAGAGAGAGAGAGAGAGAGAGAGAGAGAGAGCCCTGAGAGAGAGAGAGCCCTGAGAGAGAGAGAGAGAGAGAGAGAGAGAGAGAGAGAGAGAGAGAGAGAGAGAGAGAGAGAGAGAGAGAGAGAGAGAGAGAGAGAGAGAGAGAGAGAGAGCGCCCCGGGAGTGAGAGAGCGAGGGCCCCGAGAGAGAGCATCCCGAGAGGGAGAGAGAGCGAGCAGAGACAGAGAGCGAGCACAGAGAGCGAGCGAGCACAGAGAGCGAGCAGAAGAAGAGAGCCCTGAGAGCCCCGAGCAGAGAGAGAGCCCTGAGAGAGAGAGAGCAGAAAGAGCGAGCGAGCGAGCACAGAGAGAGAGAGAGCAGAAAGAGCGAGCGAGCGAGCACAGAGAGAGAGAGAGCGAGATAGCCCTGAGAGAGAGCCCTGAGAGAGAGCCCTGAGAGAGAGTGAGCAGAGAAGAGAGAGCGAGCAGAGAAAGAGCGAGCAGAGAAAGAGCGAGCACAGAGAGAGTGCGAGCACAGAGAGAGAGCGAGCACAGAGAGAGAGCGAGCACAGAGAGAGAGAGAGAGAGCGAGAGCCCCGAGAGTGAGAGAGCAAGAGCCCAGAGAGTGAGAGCCCGAGAGTGAGAGCCCAGAGAGAGAGAGCGAGCGCCCCGAGAGAGAGTGCCCCGAGGGAGAGAGAGAGCACAGAGAGAGAGAGAGACCGGAGAGGGAGCGAGCGAGAGCCCCGAGAGAGAGAGGGCGCCCCGAGGGAGAGAGCGAGCACCCCGATGGAGAGAGTGAGCGACCCGAGGGAGAGAGAGATGCGCCACGAGGGAGAAGAGTGAGCACCCCGAGGAAGAGAGAGCCCTGAGAGAGAGAGAGCCCTGAGAGAGAGAGAGAGCGAGCAGAAAGAGCGAGCGAGCAGAAAGAGCGAGCGAGCACAGAGAGAGCGAGATCGCCCTGAGAGAGCCCTGAGAGTGAGCAGAGAAGAGAGAGAGCAGAGAAGAGAGAGCAAGCAGAGAGAAAGAGCGAGCACAGAGAGAGAGCGAGCACAGAGAGAGAGAGAGAGAGCGAGAGCGAGAGAGAGAGAGAGAGAGAGAGAGAGAGAGAGAGAGAGAGAGAGAGAGAGAGAGAGAGAGAAAGCGAGCACAGAGAGAGAGAGGGAGAGCCCGGAGAGAGAGAGAGCGAGAGCCCGGAGAGAGAGAGAGCGAGAGCCCGGAGAGAGAGAGCCCCGAGAGAGAGAGCCCCGAGAGAGAGAGAGAGAGAGAGAGAGAGAGAGAGAGAGAGAGAGAGAGAGAGAGAGAGAGAGCGAGAGCCACGATAGAGAGAGCGAGAGCCCGAGAGAAAGAGCGAGAGCCCCGAGAGAAAGAGCGAGAGCCCCGAGAGTGAGAGAGCGAGAGCCCCGAGAGTGAGAGAGCGAGAGCCCCGAGAGTGATAGCCCCGAGAGTGAGAGAGCGAGCGCCCCAAGAGAGAATGCCCCGAGGGAGAGAGCGCGAGCGCCCCGAGGGAGAGAGCGCGAGCGCCCCGAGGGAGAGAGCGCGAGCGCCCCGAGGGAGAGAGCGCGAGCGCCCCGAGGGAGAGAGCGCGAGCGCCCCGAGGGAGAGAGCGCGAGCGCCCCGAGGGAGAGAGCGCGAGCGCCCCGAGGGAGAGAGCGCGAGCGCCCCGAGGGAGAGAGCGCGAGCGCCCCGAGGGAGAGAGCGCGAGAGTCCGAGAGAGAGCAACAAGAGAGAGAGCCCCGAGAGGGAGAGAGAGCGCCCCGAGAGGGAGAGAGAGAACGCCCCGAGAAAGGAGAGAGAACGCCCCGAGAAAGGAGAGAGAGCGAGAGTCACCAAGAGAGAGAGAGCCCAGAGAGTGAGAGAGCAAGAGCCCTGAGAGTGAGAGCCCCGAGAGTGAGAGCCCCGAGAGAGAGAGCCCCGAGAGAGAGCGCGAGCGCCCCGAGGGAGAGAGCGAGCGCGCCCGAGGGAGAGAGCGAGCGAGCGCCCCGAGGGAGAGAGCGAGCGAGCGCCCCGAGGGAGAGAGCGAGCGAGCGCCCCGAGGGAGGGAGAGCCCTAAGAGAGAGCCCTGAGAGAGAGAGCGAGAGAGCAGAAAGAGCGAGCGAGCACAGAGAGAGAGCGAGCGAGCACAGAGAGAGAGCGAGCGAGCACAGAGAGCGAGCGAGCGAGCACAGAGAGAGAGCGAGCGAGCACAGAGAGAGAGCGAGCGAGCACAGAGAGAGAGCGAGCGAGCACAGAGAGAGAGCGAGCGAGCACAGAGCGAGCGTGAGAGATAGCCCTGAGAGAGAGAGAGCCCTGAGAGAGAGTGAGCAGAGAAGAGAGAGCGAGCAGAGAGAGAGAGCACAGAGAGAGAGAGCGAGAGCCCAGAGAGAGAGCGAGAGCCCAGAGAGAGAGCGAGAGCCCAGAGAGAGAGAGAGAGGCCCGAGGGAGAAAGAGCCCTGAGAGAGAGAGAGAGAGAGAGAGAGAGAGAGAGAGAGAGAGAGAGAGAGCCCTGAGAGAGCAACGAGAGAGAGAGCCCCGAGAGGGAGAGGGAGCGCACCGAGAAAGAGAGAGCCCTAGAGAGAGAGAGCCCAGAGAGTGAGAGAGCGAGAGCCCTGAGTGTGAGAGAGAGCGAGAGCCCCGAGAGAGAGAGAGAGCGAGAGCCCCGAGAGTGAGAGCCCCGAGAGAGAGAGAGCGAGTGCCCCAAGAGAGAATGCCCCGAGGGAGAGAGCGCGAGCGCCCCGAGGGAGAGAGCGCGAGCGCCCCGAGGGAGAGAGCGCGAGCTCCCCGAGGGAGAGAGCGCGAGCGCCCCGAGGGAGAGAGCGCGAGCGCCCCGAGGGAGAGAGCGCGAGCGCCCCGAGGGAGAGAGCGCGAGCGCCCCGAGAGAGAGTGCCCCGAGGGAGAGAGCGCGAGCGCCCCGAGGGAGAGAGCGCGAGCGCCCCGAGGGAGAGAGCGCGAGCGCCCCGAGGGAGAGAGCGCGAGCTCCCCGAGGGAGGGAGAGCGCCACGAGAGGGAGAGTGCGAGAGCCCGAGAGAGAAAGAGCAACAAGAGAGAGAGAGCGCCCCGAGAGGGAGAGAGAGAGCGCACCGAGAGGGAGAGAGAGAACGCCCCGAGAAAGGAGGGAGAGAGCGAGAGCAACGAGAGAGAGAGAGCCCCGAGAGGGAGAGAGAGAGAGCGAGAGCCCAGAGAGTGAGAGAGAGAGCGAGAGCCCAGAGAGTGAGAGAGAGAGCGAGAGCCCAGAGAGTGAGAGAGAGAGCGAGAGCCCAGAGAGTGAGAGAGAGAGCGAGAGCCCAGAGAGTGAGAGAGAGAGCGAGAGCCCCGAGGGAGAGAGAGCGAGCGCCCCGAGGGAGGGAGAGCGAGCGCCCCGAGGGAGGGAGAGCGAGAGCCCCGAGGGAGAGAGAGCGAGCACCCCGAGGGAGGGAGAGCCTTGAGAGAGAGCCCTGAGAGAGCGAGAGAGCAGAAAGAGAGAGAGAGCACGCACAGAAAGAGAACGAGCACAGAGAAAGAGCGAGCAGAGAGAGAGCGAGTACAGAGAGAGAGCGAGCACAGAGAGAGAGCGAGAGCCCAGAGAGAGAGAGCGAGAGCCCCGAGAGAGAGAGAGAGCGAGCACCCCGAGGGAGAGAGCGAGCGAGCGCCCCGAGGGAGAGAGCGAGCGAGCGCCCCGAGGGAGAGAGCGCGAGCGCCCCGGGAGAGGGAGAGCCCTGAGAGAGAGAGAACCCTGAGAGAGAGAGCGAGAGAGCAGAAAGAGCGAGCGAGCACAGAGAGAGAGCGAGCGAGCACAGAGAGAGAGCGAGCGAGCACAGAGAGAGAGCGAGCGAGCACAGAGAGAGAGCGAGCGAGCACAGAGAGAGAGCGAGAGAGATAGCCCTGAGAGAGAGAGAGCCCTGAGAGAGAGTGAGCAGAGAAGAGAGAGCGAGCAGAGAGAGAGAGAGCACAGAGAGAGAGAGCGAGAGCCCAGAGAGAGAGAGAGTGAGAGGCCCGAGGGAGAGAGAGCCCTGAGAGAGCAACGAGAGAGAGAGCCCCGAGAGGGAGAGGGAGCGCACCGAGAAAGAGAGAGCGAGAGCCCCGAGAGAGAGAGAGCCCAGAGAGTGAGAGAGCGAGAGCCCTGAGTGTGAGAGAGAGAGCGAGAGCCCTGAGAAAGCGAGAGAGCAGAAAGAGAGAGAGAGCACGCACAGAAAGAGAACGAGCACAGAGAAAGAGCGAGCACAGAGAGAGAGCGAGTACAGAGAGAGAGAGAGAGCACAGAGAGAGAGAGCGAGCACAGAGAGAGAGCGAGCACAGAGAGAGAGCGAGAGCCCAGAGAGAGAGAGCGAGAGCCCCGAGAGAGAGAGCCCCGAGAGAAAGAGCGAGAGCCCCGAGAGAAAGAGCGAGAGCCCCGAGAGAGAGAGCGAGAGCCCAGAGAGAGAGTGCCCTGAGGGAGAGAGCGCGAGCGCCCCGAGGGAGGGAGAGCGCCACGAGAGGGAGAGTGCGAGAGTCCGAGAGAGAGCAACAAGAGAGAGAGAGAGAGCGCCCCGAGAGGGAGAGAGAGAACGCCCCGAGAAAGGAGAGAGAACGCCCCGAGAAAGGAGAGAGAGAGCGAGAGCCACCAAGAGAGAGAGCCCAGAGAGCGAGAGTGAGAGAGCAACAAGAGAGAGAGAGAGAGCCCGAGAGGGAGAGAGAGAACGCCCCGAGAAAGGAGAGAGAACGCCCCGAGAAAGGAGAGAGAGCGAGAGCCACCAAGAGAGAGAGAGCCCAGAGAGAGAGAGCAAGAGCCCTGAGAGTGAGAGCCCGAGAGAGAGAGCGAGCGAGAGAGAGCCCGCCCGAGGGAGAGAGAGCGCGCGCCCCGAGGGAGAGAGAGCGAGCGCGCCCCGAGGGAGAGAGCGACGAGCGCCCGAGGGAGAGAGCGGCGAGCGCCCCGGGAGAGGAGAGAGCGCCTGAGGGAGAGAGCCCGAGCGAGGAGAGGGAGAGCCCTGAGAGAGAGCCCTGAGAGAGAGAGCAGAAAGAGCGAGCGAGCACAGAGAGAGAGAGAGCGAGCACAGAGAGAGAGCGAGCGAGCACAGAGAGAGAGCGAGCGAGCACAGAGAGAGAGCGAGCGAGCACAGAGCGAGCGTGAGAGATAGCCCTGAGAGAGAGAGAGCCCTGAGAGAGAGTGAGCAGAGAAGAGAGAGCGAGCAGAGAGAGAGAGAGCACAGAGAGAGAGAGCGAGAGCCCAGAGAGAGAGCGAGAGCCCAGAGAGAGGCCCGAGGGAGAGAGAGCCCTGAGAGAGAGAGAGAGAGAGAGAGAGAGAGAGAGAGAGAGAGAGAGAGAGAGAGAGAGAGAGAGCCCTGAGAGAGCAACGAGAGAGAGAGCCCCGAGAGGGAGAGGGAGCGCACCGAGAAAGAGAGAGCCCCGAGAGAGAGAGAGCCCAGAGAGTGAGAGAGCGAGAGCCCTGAGTGTGAGAGAGAGCGAGAGCCCCGAGAGAGAGCGAGAGAGAGAGCCCCGAGTGTGAGAGAGAGAGCGGGAGCCCTGAGGGAGAGAGCGCGAGCGCCCCGAGGGAGAGAGCGAGCGCCCCGAGGGAGAGAGCGAGCGAGCGCCCCGAGGGAGAGAGCGAGCGAGCGCCCCGAGGGAGAGAGCGAGCGAGCGCCCCGAGGGGGAGAGCGCGAGCGCCCCGAGGGGGAGAGCGCGAGCGCCCCGGGGGAGAGAGCGAGCGCCCCGAGGGAGGGAGAGAGAGCGAGCGCCCCGAGGGAGGGAGAGAGAGCGAGCGCCCCGGGAGAGGGAGAGCCCTGAGAGAGAGAGAGCCCTGAGAGAGAGAGCAGAAAGAGGGAGCGAGCACAGAGAGAGAGCGAGCGAGCACAGAGAGAGAGCGAGCGTGCACAGAGAGAGAGCGAGCGTGCACAGAGAGAGAGCCAGCGAGCACAGAGCGAGAGCGAGCGAGCACAGAGCGAGCGAGCACAGAGCGAGAGCGAGCGAGCACAGAGAGAGAGCGAGCGAGCACAGAGAGAGAGCGAGCGAGCACAGAGAGAGAGCGAGCGAGCACAGAGAGAGAGCGAGCGAGCACAGAGAGAGAGCGAGCGAGCACAGAGAGAGAGCGAGCGAGCACAGAGAGAGAGCGAGCACAGAGAGAGAGCGAGCGAGCACAGAGCGAGCGAGAGAGATAGCCCTGAGAGAGAGAGAGCCCTGAGAGAGAGTGAACAGAGAAGAGAGAGCGAGCAGAGAGAGAGAGAGCACAGAGAGAGAGAGCGGGAGCCCAGAGAGAGAGCGAGAGCCCAGAGAGAAAGCGAGAGCCCAGAGAGAGAGAGAGAGAGAGAGAGGGAGAGAGAGCCCTGAGAGAGAGAGAGAGAGAGAGAGAGAGAGAGAGAGAGAGAGAGAGAGAGAGAGAGAGAGAGCCCACCGAGAGAGAGAGAGAGAGAGCCCTGAGAGAGCCCAGAGAGCGCACCGAGAAAGAGAGAGCGAGAGCCCCGAGAGAGAGAGAGCCCAGAGAGTGAGAGAGCAAGAGCCCTGAGTGTGAGAGAGAGAGCGAGAGCCCCGAGAGAGAGAGAGCGAGAGCCCTGAGTGTGAGAGAGAGAGCGGGAGCCCTGAGTGTGAGAGAGAGAGCGGGAGCCCTGAGTGTGAGAGAGAGAGCGGGAGCCCCGAGGGAGAGAGAGCCCTGAGAGAGAGAGAGCCCTGAGAGAGAGTGAGAGTGAGAGAGCAGAAAGAGCGAGTGAGCACAGAGAGAGAGCGAGAGAGCACAGAGAGCAAGAGAGAGAGATAGCCCTGAGAGAGAGTGAGCAGAGCACAGAGAGAGAGCGCGCACAGAGAGAGAGAGAGCGAGCACAGAGAGAGAGCCCTGAGAGAGAGAGAGAGAGCGAGAGAGAGAGAGAGAGAGAGAGAGAGAGAGAGAGAGAGCCCTGAGAGAGAGAGAGAGAGAGAGCAGAGAGAGAGAGAGAGAGAGAGCGCACCGAGAAAGAGAGAGAGAGAGAGCCCACAGAGAGAGAGCGAGAGCCCAGAGAGAGAGAGAGAGAGCCCTGAGAGAGAGCCTGAGAGAGAGAGAGAGAGAGAGAGAGAGAGAGAGAGAGAGAGAGAGAGAGAGAGAGAGAGAGAGCAACGAGAGAGAGAGAGAGAGAGGGAGCGCCTGAGAGAGCAACCCCGAGAGAGAGAGCCCAGAGAGAGAGAGGGAGAGCCCTGAGAGAGCGAGAGCCCCGAGAGAGAGAGAGAGAGAGTGAGAGAGCGAGAGCCCTGAGAGAGAGAGAGGGAGCCCTGAGGGAGAGCGGCGCCCGAGGAGAGAGCCCCGAGAGAGAGAGAGAGAGCGAGCCCTGAGGGAGAGAGCGGCGCGCCCGAGGGAGAGCGAGGCGCCCCGAGGGAGAGAGAGCGAGCCCCGAGGGAGAGAGCGAGCGCGCCCGAGAGAGAGAGCGGGCGCCCCGAGAGGAGAGAGAGAGAGAGAGAGAGAGAGCGCCTGAGAGAGAGAGAGCCCCGAGGAGGAGAGAGCGAGCGCCCAGAGAGAGAGAGCCTGAGAGAGAGAGAGCCCTGAGAGAGAGAGAGAGAGCGAGCACAGAGAGAGAGCGAGCAGAGAGAGAGAGAGCGAGCACAGAGAGAGAGCGAGCGACAGAGAGAGAGCGCGAGACAGAGGAGAGCGGCGAGCACAGAGAGCGAGCACGGCGAGACAGAGAGAGAGAGAGAGAGCACAGAGCGAGAGACAGAGAGAGAGCGAGCGAGACAGAGAGAGAGCGAGCACAGAGAGAGAGAGCGATAGCCCAGAGAGAGAGAGAGAGAGAGAGAGGAGAGAGAGAGAGCGAGAGAGAGAGAGAGAGATAGCAGAGAGAGAGAGCGAGAGCCCAGAGAGAGAGCGAGAGCAGAGAGAGAGAGCCCAGAGAGAGAGCGCCCAGAGAGAGAGAGAGCCCAGAGAGAGAGAGAGCCCGAGAGAGAGAGAGAGAGAGAGAGCCCCCGAGGGAGAGAGAGCCCTGAGAGAGAGAGAGAGAGAGAGAGAGAGAGCCCAGAGAGAGAGAGAGAGAGAGCCCTGAGAGAGAGAGAGAGAGAGAGCCGAGAGGGAGCGCACCGAGAGAGAGAGAGAGAGCCCCGAGAGAGAGAGCCCAGAGAGTGAGAGAGCAAGAGCCCTGAGTGTGAGAGAGAGAGCGAGAGCCCGAGAGAGAGAGAGCCCCTGAGTGTGAGAGAGAGAGCGGGCCCTGAGTGTGAGAGAGAGAGAGCGGGAGCCCTGAGTGTGAGAGAGAGAGCGGGAGCCCCGAGGGAGAGAGAGCCCTGAGAGAGAGAGAGCCCTGAGACAGAGTGAGAGTGAGAGAGCAGAAAGAGCGAGTGAGCACAGAGAGAGAGCGAGAGAGCACAGAGAGCAAGAGAGAGAGATAGCCCTGAGAGAGAGTGAGCAGAGCACAGAGAGAGAGCGCGCACAGAGAGAGAGAGAGCGAGCGAGCACAGAGAGAGAGAGCCCTGAGAGAGAGAGAGAGAGAGAGAGAGAGAGAGAGAGAGAGAGAGAGAGAGAGAGAGAGAGAGAGAGCCCTGAGAGAGCAATGAGAGAGAGCCCCGAGAGGGAGAGGGAGAGAGAGCGCACCGAGAAAGGAGAGAGAGAGCGCGCGCACAGAGAGAGAGAGCGAGCGAGCACCCTGAGAGAGAGAGAGAGAGAGAGAGAGAGAGCCCCGAGAGAGAGCCCCCAGAGAGAGAGAGAGAGAGAGAGCCCTGCGAGAGCAACGAGAGAGAGCCCCGAGAGGGAGAGCGCACCGAGAGAAGGAGAGAGCGCCTCGAGAAAGGAGAGAGAGAGCACCCCGAGAGGGAGAGATAGAGAGCGAGCCCTGAGAGAGAGCCCAGAGAGAGAGAGAGAGCGAGAGCCCAGAGTGAGAGAGCGAGAGCCCCGAGAGAGAGAGCCCGAGAGAGAGAGAGAGAGAGAGAGAGAGAGAGAGAGAGAGAGAGCCCTGAGTGTGAGAGAGAGAGCCCTGAGAGAGAGAGAGCGGGAGCCCTGAGAGAGAGCCCTGAGGGAGAGAGAGCCCGAGAGAGCACCCCGAGGAGAGAGCACAGAGAGAGGAGAGAGCGAGAGAGAGAGAGAGCGAGAGAGAGAGAGAGAGAGAGAGCCCTGAGGAGAGAGAGCCCTGAGAGAGAGAGAGAGAGAGCAGAAGAGAGAGAGAGAGAGAGCCCGAGAGAGAGAGAGCGAGCCAGCACAGAGAGAGAGCCCTGAGAGAGAGAGAGAGAGCGAGAGCCCTGAGAGAGAGAGAGAGAGGCGCCCGAGAGAGAGTGAGAGCCCCGAGAGAGAGTGAGCCCCCGAGAGCCCTGAGAGAGAGAGAGAGAGAGCCCCCGAGAGTGAGAGAGAGAGAGGGGAGCGAGCCCCGAGGGAGAGAGAGCGAGCGCCTAGGGAGGGAGAGCCCTGAGAGAGAGAGCCCTGAGAGAGAGTGAGAGCGAGAGAGCAGAAAGAGCGAGCGAGCACATAGAGAGAGCGAGAGAGCACAGAGAGCAAGATAGCCCTGAGAGACTGAGCAGAGAAGAGAGAGCGAGCAGAGAGGGAGAGCGAGCACAGAGAGAGAGAGCGAGCGAGCACAGAGCGAGAGAGAGATAGCCCTGAGAGAGAGAGAGCCCTGAGAGAGAGTGAGCAGAGAAGAGAGAGCGAGCAGAGAGAGAGCAAGCACAGAGAGAGAGAGCAAGCACAGAGAGAGAGAGAGAGCGAGCTCCCCGAGAGAGAGAGAGCCAGCGCCCCGAGGGAGAAAGAGCGAGAGGAGAGAGAGCGCCCCGAGAGAGCAATGAGGGAGAAAGAGCGAGCGCCCCGAGAGGAGAGAGCGGCGCCCGAGGAGAGAAAGCGAGCGCCCGAGGGAGAAAAGCGGCGCCCGAGGGAGGGAGAGCGAGCGCCCGAGGGAGAGAGAGAGCGCCCGAGGGAGAAAGAGCGAGCGCCCGAGGAGGAGAGCGAGCGCCCGAGGGAGGGAGAG